>NC_041215.1:207906-262407 GCF_002837175.3 Physeter macrocephalus
CGCGCCCGGAGCCTGTGCCCCGCAACGGGAGAGGCCACAGCAGAGGGAGGCCCGCATACCACAAAAAAAAAAAAAAAAAAAAAAAAGAATAATAGAGATAATTTCTGAAAAGTGTTAGCTCAGTTCCTGGAACATAATGTATGCTCATTTATGGCAATGTTTTCGGCTGTAGTTATGTCCAGGTAGACAATCTGACAGTTAAAGTGAGGGCGTGCCTCCCTTAGTAATGCAGTTAGGTTGGAAGCTTGATTTTCTTTTGACTGGACATGTCTTTAGTTGGAGGAGAACATCTAGTCTAGGACCTACGACCCTGGAAACAAAGAGAGGAAAAAATGGGAAAATCCTTTTGTCTCAGAAAAGGCGGAAGGGGTGGCACTTGAGCCAAAAAAAGAAACAAGCGATCTGAAGCTTATCCCCGTGCATGCTTAACACTCCTGTTTCTCCCCGCCAACACACATGCTTCATTTTTTCTTATCAAGGATAATATCGTAATGTCATCAGAAACCTCAAGGAAGAAAAATCACAGCTTATCCAAAGGAAACTCCTTCATTCCCATCACCTCTGCCATACCCAGGTGGAGAGGAGGGGAAAGGAGGAAGTAAGCCTGTGGTACAATTTATCACGTCGTGGGAGTCATCAGTCATGACGAACCGAACAAAGTGGCTTTTCTTTCCTAGGAGAAAGAGATTACGTTTCTGACTGCTGAAATTGATCGGTTGAAAAACCGCAGCTGTTCAGAAGCTGCTTCAAATTTGGAACAGTTGCGGGAAGAAAATTTAAAATTAAAGTATCGGCTGAATATCCTTCAAAAGGTGAGTACTCTGGGTTCTGGTTTCATTCTGCAATTTAAATTATTGTGTCTTTTTTAAAAAATCCTTGTTATTGAAGATTCTGAAAGCATGCCCTGAGGAATTTGGAAAAAGGAGTGAAGAAACCCTGTCCTTTCTTCCTGCATGAGACAAGTTAGGACTAAGTTGTTGGTGCAGATAATGGAGAAATTGCACTTGTCCTTCTAGGGCCCTTTGAAATGTTTCATCATACTAAGTGTTTGGCCAGCTTAATTTTACATAATCGCTTCTATCGAATGGAAATATTTTTAAATACACCCACAGCCCTTCTTTGCTTTAAGTTGGTTACTGTACAGTTTTACTTTCGTATTTTACAACGTCATATATATTTTTTCCACTTAGTATTTCAGAACATTTTTTTCCATGAAGCTTGTGTTGTACTGGTTATTTAATGACTTCATGATCTAACAGGGTTTACAAGTTTTGTCAACATAGTGAGCTTGCTTCAGTTGGGGTTTTAATTTCTTGGCCTGCCTTTCAGGTCTGCTGATGACACATCCTAGAGGATGACTTCACTCCCATAATTGTTCTCCTGTGTGTGTACTACTTTCAGTCAGGCTGCACTGGCATTATACCTTTTTTCCAAAGCTTACCCCATTCATTCATCTTAGACTCTGCCTGCCCCACTCCCGTGAAGTCTTTTTTATTACCTACTGTGATCTTTTCTGCTTAAAATAGCTTTGAGTCTTCTAAAATCACAAAATTCCTTTTCCGTGGAATTGCCCCCAAAATATCTCACCTTTCTGATGACCTCATTCATTCTGCACTTATTTCTACTCATTTCCCTATTATATTTATTTCAATTCAGAGGTATTGTTAAATGCCTAATATCTGCTAGAGTCTAGGAGGGAAAAGGTACAAAAGGAAGTACAATGTATTCTAATACACATTTTCATAATGGGAACTAGCTCTAATTGTAAATAAGGAGAATTCTGTCAGTGTAATGTGGAAGGCATATTGGTTCTTTCATAGATACTTTGCCCTACTGAGTAACAGCACTGAATACAAGGTACACAACAGAGAACAGCAAGCCACAGAAGAATAAACAGTGCGGGATGCCCATTCTCCCTACCCTCTTCCTCTGGCTCACTTTGGCCACATGCTCTGAGTTAGAAACACGTGTTGGATGGTTGTCTCAGAGGCATTTTTGCCCTTGTTTTCATTAACTCAACAGCTTCAACTCTTCCTTATACCCCCTCCCACTGAGCTCTCTCCCCGCGCCCCCCAAGATTAAGTCTTATATTTACTTAGTACTTATTAGAATTACGGGTACGTTTTTCACCAGTGACAATGTTAAGATTGCTATGTGATGGTGCTCTTATTACAAAATCACAGATTTTGAGTAATCTGCTTCTGATGCTAATTTTCTCATAAGCGCTGGTTTTAGGAGGTTGTTTGTTTTTTTGTTTTTTGTTTTTTTTTGCATAATATGAGGTGTTTCAGAATGCTTATATTGAGTTATAGCAAAGGTGTTTGTACCATATGTAATATTTCTTAACCTCATGGAACTTAGCATTTTAGGGGAGAAAAGACTTGCACATATGAAACAGGTTGGGGAAAAGTATTTAATTATAGACAAATACTTAATTGCATGGTGCAGAAATCAAGTACAATGGATTCATATACGTGTGTTTACATACATACACACAAAAACATACACACATCCATACATATATACTGATATTCCCAGCCTTTAAAAATAGATTGAGATTTATCTACAATTGGTTTTGGGTCTTAGGATCATATTTAAATAACTTTAGTATTGTGTTGGCCAAAAAGTTTGTTTGGGTTTTTCCGTTAAGATGTTAGAGAGAAACCCGAATGAACTTTTTGGCCAACCCAATATTTGTTATTGGAAATCTTTAGATCGTGGAAAGCATATCTTCCCCTTTTTTGAGTGTGTCATCACAGAGGAGTCAATTATTGACTAATTAAAAATTTAAATCAGTATTTTAGTGAGTTTAAAGAATATAATTTCTTCCATATGGTAGAGAGGGTGACGAGGAAGCAAAGAACTTGAAATGCTCCATTCCAGCAGTACTGACCATGAATCCTGACTTTGCCGCTTGCATTTGTTATCTTTGGCCAGTTACTTAATCTCTAGCCCACAAGGAAATGATGATAGTAGTCACAAACCGAATTTTTGTTATGTAGATGAAGTAAAATAATGCACATAAATAAATAAAGCACTCGACTCAGTTCTTGAGACTCAAGTTACTCAGTAGTACTCAGTTCAGTACTACTGGAATAACAGTTTTCATTATTGTTGCCATTCATATTGCACATCATTGGCATTTTGACTGATGTAAAGTTGTGATTACTTTGTAACAGCATTTTCATTTGTATTCCATTATGAGCATATGTGTTCAGTCACCAGTCATCTTGACCTGCTACATGGCAGGTACAATGCTATAGGTGCCACGTGTAGAGCCATAAATAGGACACTTTCTTTGCATTCAGAAGTCTGGTGATACAGATAATTTGGAGAAGGTATGAAAAGTGCAATAATAGAGGTAATTAATTAATTCTACACCATCTTAAATGAGTATATTCCACTTCAGAGAAAGTGAGAAATAGGAGGTAGTAGTAGTCCAACATGGGAATAACAGTAAGACAAAACAACCTGTTATTCTGTTATATTAATATTGCCCAGCAATATTTTTTATCTGTGTCATTTCATGCCTTGAAGGGGTCAGCATTTTAATGGAGAGAATATATTTTTTTATTTCTTTTGTCCATAGAGCTTTCAGTTCCGGCATTTGATAAGAAGTTATTTAGGATTTATTTTGTATTATTTTCTCAGTGCTTTAGGGAAGCTGAGAAAATCCAATCAGCCCCTTACTCTCTATTGCTAATTTCTGTTCTGATAAAATAACTGTAGAAAGAAAGTACTCAGGACATTTTTACATGTATGTCTTAGATGCTGTGGGATAGACTTTTCCTATTAATGTTTCTCAGCGTATCCTAGGTATGGAGAGCATTACACTATCAGTGTATATTACCTTTCAGTTCTTCTGAAGACATTTCAAGGTTTCACAAAATATTTGGGAACATTTTGTATGATAATTTAGAATTTATTGACATTTTCATTCTTTTCTTACAGAGTCTTCAAGCAGAAAGGAGCAAACCAACTAAAAATATGCTTAACATCAATAGTTGCCTACAAGAGGTCTTTGGTTGTGCCATTAAGGCTGCCTATCCAGATTTGGAAAATCCTCCACTGATAGTGACACCAAGTCAACAGCCCAAGTTTGGGGACTATCAATGTAATAGTGCTATGGGTATCTCTCAGGTGATTATATTATTATAAAGCATTCTTGGTGATTTGATTTTCTTAAGCATTATAATTATCATTACCATTTGCATAAATAATAGCAAATTGTATCCTCAGTGAAAACATTTTCCACAGTTCTGAAAAACTTGAAGAAAGGGAATGTATGTTTTTAATTTTTAAAAAGCGCTAATTTGAATATTTAAATTATATATATATTTTATATATATATATATATATATATATATATATATATATTCTCAACGTTTAAGGGTAATAGTTGGCATTGTTTTGGCACTTCCCTCCTTTTGTGTCCAGGATGGCTTTGTGTTATTGTTGAGGGATTAAAAGTTAGCTCTCTAGAACCAGCATTCCCATCAAATATTTGATGGAGATGTGTCTTTGAGGTGGGCTTGTGTATTTCATATTCAGTCAGAGGAGTTCCCTATTTTTAATAGCTACATTGTCTAATGTGTTAGTAGTTTATTGCCCCTGGTTTAGGACTTTTTGCTTTCTTTTCATTGCTGAATAGAAAGGCTTCATTTAAAGAGACCAGATTTTTTTCTAGATAATTTTTATGTGTCTACGCTGGGTTAAGTTTATAAGGGTGCTATTTATTACTCAACTCTGAATATTTGCAAATTAGGAATGTGAATATCCTGGCATTATAACTAAAGACTTTAGAAGTCTTTAGAAGTCTTCATTAAAAAGTTAAACTTCATTAAAAAGTTCTAGATAGTTTTGGCAACTTATTTTCAAATGGAGGTCCTGTGGTTTTGGCACTTTTTTATTCCTTCTGGCACTTTGATGCCTGATGCTTTAATCAATCCCTTTACAAGGTCATTGGTCTCTGCTTTTCTGCCTTTTGATGGGTCTATGTCATATGCATCGGATGCTTTGTCAGTTGTGCATTTCCTAGTACCTTGCTGAAACCTGTTGTGTAATGAATCATTTATGTTTTATAGATGCTCAAAACCAAGGAACAGAAAGTTAATCCAAGGGAAATTGCTGGAAACATTATCAAACACCTCCCAGACAATGAATATATTGAAAAAGTTGAAATTGCTGGTCCTGGTATGTCATAATATTATCTTTCTTAAGTAGTTGTATTGATTTCTGAGTCCTTTAGAAATAAGAAAACTTTTTTTAGCCGTGCCACGCGGCTTGTAGGATTTTTACCAATAGTTTCCTGACCGAGGGATTGAACCCCGGCCCACAGAATTGAAAGTGCCAAGTCTCAACCACTGGCCCGCCAGGGAATTCCCAAGAAAACCATTTTAAATATAAACATAGGGTTATAACTTGTATATTGAACAAGATGATGAAAGCACCTTAGATTGAGAGTTAGGAAACTGTAGTTTTAAACTAGACTTAGCCACCCTGGTCTTGGATGAGTTACTTTATCTCCCTCTGGCTTAGTTTTTCATCAGCAAAAGGAGATAGATCATGGCAGGTATTCTGTACGAAAGAATCATCTCTTTTCTGTTAAGAGGTAAACAAATCATTTGCTGAGAGTGAAGGGGCCCTGAATTAAGTAAGAAGCTTTCAGGAGAGTGGTGAAGGTTTGAAATAGATGCTGAAACAGGGAACTTACAGGAGCGCTCAAGCCAAGGCCCCAAGTGGTGTTGGAAGCCTGAAAAGTTTTGCCAGAACCAGACTAAAGCTCTGGAGCCAGCATAAGTGAAATTGAGAAAGGCTTTGGGGGTGAGCAATCCTCAAGTTTGGAGGCTGTCTGATTTTTTTTTCTCTATTGTTCTTTAGGTTTTATTAATGTCCACTTAAGAAAGGGCTTTGTATCACAACAGTTGACCAACCTCTTGGTGAATGGTGTTAAACTACCTGCCATTGGAGCGAACAAAAAGGTATATATACAATTTTTGATTGATATAATAATACGTTAGAATTGTGTTAGTTGTAACTAGGAATGGTTTTTACTTCTTATACTGAGATTTAATCATTAATATTTTGAGATTATGAACATAACTGGGAAGTAACTTTTCCCCTGGGTCTTGATTGCTATGTGATTTTTCCTTTCATTCCATAAAGCATTTGAGGTAGCCAACCGATATTTATGAGTTATCTCTGAAATAGAGAATAGATTAGAGAATAGAATTTGTTTAAACAAATTTGATTATTTTTCAGTTAATAATGGACAGGTTTCATCAGAAAACCTAACACAATTGAATTACAATGCAAGCTGCTGTTTAAGTCTTAAGTTTATTATTAAATGTTATTAATGAATGTGTTAGCAGAATAAAATGTTTATACCCCTTTAAAAAAAATCTTAATTATTTATCCTAGGTTGTAGTTGACTTTTCCTCTCCCAACATAGCTAAAGAGATGCATGTAGGCCATCTCAGGTCAACGATCATAGGAGAGAGCATGTGCCGCCTCTTTGAGTTTGCAGGATATAACGTGCTGCGGTATGTACTCTTGGCTTTCTTTGGAGATTTCTATAGACAAGGGAAAATGTCACTTGAGAAAGAATCTTTGACTAAATCAGTGATTCATCAGTGTGGTTCTGCTTCATAATCACCCATTAGGCTTTTAAATTATGTCCTTGGCCCCTCCTCTGGACTAACAGCTTTTAAGACTTGGGGTAGGGGGCGGAACCAAGGAAAAAGCTCCCCAATTTGTTCCACAAATATTTCTTGATTGCCTCATGTATACTAGGGGTATATATTCTCATGGGAGAGGTAAGCAAGAAACATTGCGCTGGGCCTTGTAGGCCATGGTGGGAAATTGGGATTTTATTAAGTGCGGTGAGAAGTTATTGGAAAGTCTTAGTTAGTAGGGCATGTAATCTAATTAGAGATTACTCTGGTTTCTGTGAAGAAGCTGGGCAACTAAGGGAGAACTATAGTAATGAATTAGAAGGCTGTTTTAATAATCCAGTTAAGAGATGATCTGGTGGTTTGAGATTAGATGAAAGCCGTGAGGAATGAGAAGTGGTTGGATTGACATATTTTGAAGAATTTTGTCCATTGACATTTGGGAACCACTAATTACCCTAAGATAATTAGTTGAAAAGTTAAATTTTCATAAAATTGTGGTAATGACCAACATTGGCCCAGCTGCCATTGTCCCAGTTAACTACACAGTAAACAGATCACAGTCCATTGATAGGAACTTCATTCAGCAAATCCTAGAGGCCTGCTGTTTGCAGCCTCCATTCCTGGGTATGCAATGCTAAACACGACAGACCTGGTCTTTGCCTCTCAGACCAGTTGAGGAAACACCTCCATAAAAAGATATTACTAAATGTGATGTACTAGCACTTAATGTTAGTGGTTCCTAATGGAATATAATTCCTCTAATTTAACCATGTTTATCATTTTAAAGTGATTTTATGTTCTGGGTTTGGTATTAGATTAAACCATGTAGGAGATTGGGGAACCCAGTTTGGCATGCTCATTGCTCACCTGCAAGACAGATTTCCGGATTACCTAACAGTTTCACCTCCCATTGGGGATCTTCAGGCTTTTTATAAGGTTTGATTTCATTTATTGTTCTATTATTTGTGTGTTTATCATTTATCACAATTATTTGTTTTCCTTAGAGAGTTTAAAATGGTATTTGAAGCTACTATGTTACAACAGTTGCTAAACTCTCTGTTCCTTAACACATCATGTTTGCTTTTTTTTATTGGTGTATGTTAAAAATTTAATTCTACCACATTACCCATTCTTAAGTGAATTTAGGAGTTTGGTAGTCAAAATACATTTTAATATTTAAAAATTTCTGATGCTGTAGTTGTCGTCTTCATTTTATATATTTTGAAAGCATTGTTAAGTATATATAAACAGTTTTTTAAAGACAGTTTACCATAAACCATAATTTTAAATCAATTAGTGTGACTCCTTTACTTATCTGTATACAAACATTCAAACACTTACTATATCATTTGTGGTTATAATATCATTTTTGTGTTCTGCCTGTTAAACATTTTATCAAACTCTTCATGTTACTTTATAACAGCACATTATTTTGGATTTGTGGACCAAAGTTTATTTCACTCCCTATTGTTGGATTTTCTTCCCCCATTTTGGGGGACCTCAAACTTCATATATGTAGGTCTTTTTCCTTTTTAAAATTGTTTCCTTAGGATAGACAGTATCCCAAGAATAGGATTACTGCATTAAAAAGTAAACATTTGTGGGTTTTTTGGTTGGTTGTTATTGGGTTTTTTGAAGTTATTTTTGTCTTTTGGTATGTATTTTCTAATGAAAGCATTGAAAATAAACTGTTTACTGATATCAGATGGGTGAACTAACTTACAGTCTCTTGGGATTCTGTGCACTGCATATAATGAGGCAAATCTATTAATGCAATAAAATGTTTCTAATACATTGCTAAATTTTAAAACCAAGATAAAAGAAAAGCCATATATTTCCAGTTTTTTTTAAACACATAGATCTGTAATTATAAAGAAATGTCTAGAATTTCCATTAAAATGTTACTGCTGGTCAATTTGGGGTGGGATTAACAATATATATATATTTTTTTAGTAAGCATGTGTTGCTTTCAAAACAGATATAAAAACAATGAAAGCAGTTTTATTTTTAATTACAAAAAAAATTGCTTATCCAGAATGGAAAATAGAGCCCAGAAAATTCCTCCTCATCTGTTAGCTATTCATTATTACTCTCCTGGAACATAGCATTGGTGTGAATTGGAAAGGTAGAGGTAGCACTGTGGTGAGAATTTTATATTTTTAAGAAAAATTATTTCAGAGGAAATACAGGGTTTTATTGGCACATTCATTTGTAACAATACTCTTTGTTGAGATAGAGCACTTGTTCTGGTGTTCTGAATTTTTACTTCCTCACTCTGGTCTATTTGTGGGGTTTGTCTAGGTCTTTTTTTGAGAAATTTACAAATTTTTTATCTAGAAATATGGGAGTCACTCTTTTACAAACCTTACCTTTTTTTAAAAAAAAACACAGGAATCCAAGAAGAGGTTTGATACCGAGGAGGAATTTAAGAAGAGAGCATACCAGTGTGTTGTTTTACTCCAGAGTAAAAATCCAGACATCATAAAAGCTTGGAAGCTTATCTGTGATGTCTCCCGCCAAGGTGAGTTTCTGGGCTTTGTTCATTCATCTAACAGATACTATTGCATATAGTTTCTTGAGTATTCAAAATTGACCTTGAATGACATGTTAAATTTTCAAGGACTAGCAAATAGATTATTTTTCTTATGTATTTTCTGAAGTTGAAACTACAAAGAAAGTTTATAAAGACAGGCAGATGCAAAATTTAACTTTCTCAGAAGTCAGGAAAAATTAGTTAGGAAAGAAAGTAGAAAAAGATGCTATTCACAGTAGCATCCAAAGCTATAAAAATAGTTAGGAATAAGTCTATCCAAGAATGTGTAGGGCTAAAATGAAGGGAAATACACAGAAGGATGGAATAGAATGTTTGGATAGAGTGTCATGCAGAATCCCTTAGTTCTCCACATTCATTTGTGGTTTTAAGACAATTTTAACATAATCTGAAAGGTCACTTTGAGGAATAGGAAAGGTCACTTTGAGGAATAAATGAACAAGAATAGCCAGTACATCTTTGGAAAAGGCTGATGGCTGTTTTGCCACACTAGGCAATAAAATGTGTTGTGCTACTGTAGGTTATCTTGTGTCACTAATGCGTGGCTAGACAAACAGATAAATGGTACAAAATAGAAAAAAAACTATATAAGAAAATTCAGTAAACAGTTGATTTCCAAATAGGAAAGGCTTTTCTTTTTTTCTTCTCATTTACATTTTCTAAGAGTAAATTTTTTAAAAATTACAGTAGGTATTTGTTCCTTGCAGGAACAAAATAAATGTAGACAGGAAAAAAGGAAATACATTATCTGTATTCCTACCCACTATTAATAATTTTGATGTGTATCTTGCTATATTCTTGCCAAATTTTCAAAGTGGCAGTATGTATGTAATGCTCTGTTTCATACATTTTCATGTAATTAATTTCCTTCCAAATGCTTCAATTAAATAATAAATTGCTTTTAAGGTAAGATGCATGTTTCCTATTTGCTTAAATTATACGTTTTCTTTATTTGGTAACTTTTTCCCTAGAGTTTAATAAAATCTATGAGGCGTTGGACATTTCTTTAATAGAGAGGGGAGAATCCTTCTATCAAGATAGGATGAATGATATTGTGAAGGAGTTTGAAGATAGAGGTGAGTTTTTTTTTTTTAACTTTATTATACAAATTTTCAAACATAGGCAAAAGCAGAGGGAATATTATAGTGATCCCCAACTCCATGCACTTGTTACCCAACTTAATTATGACTGCAGGCCGATCTTATTATGTCTATACCTTCCTATATACACTGCTTATATAATTCCATGTATAACTGCTTTGGTTTGTCTCTGAAACAACAGGCCCTTCATACCACCCCAAAACCACAATACCATTATTATTCCATGACAGTTAATAATTCCTTAATATTAAATAGTGAGTCAAGGGTTCAGATTTCCCAAGTTGATTCATAATCTTTTTTAATCATGAGTATTTTTTTCAGTGTCTGCACATTTGTTTAAATTCTGTAGGTCATGGGTTTCTCTCTGTTAGCCCCATCCTTTTTTCTCATTTTTTTAAAAATTTTTTTTTAAAAAATTTTATTGATTTATTTATTTTTGGCTGCGTTGGGTCTTCATTGCTGCGAGAGGGCTTTTCTCTAGTTGCAGCGAGCGGGGGCTACTCTTCATTGCAGTGCACGGGCTTCTCATTGTGATGGCTTCTCTTGTTGCAGAGCACAGGCCCTATGCGCATGGGCTTCAGTAGTTGTGGCACACGGGCTCAGTAGTTGTGGCTCACGGGCTCTAGAGCATAGGCTCAGTAGTTGTGGTGCACGGGCTTAGTTGCTCCACGGCATGTGGGATCTTCCCGGACCAGGGCTCGAACCTGTGTCCCCTAGCATTGGCAGGCGGATTCTTAACCACTGCGCCACCAGGGAAGCCCTCTCATTTATTTGAAGAAACTAGGCCGTTTGTCTTACAGAGATTCCCATATGGTGTTATGTAACAATTACTCTGTATTTTCTAAAGAGGTTTGATTAAATTCTGGTTTGTGTTTTTCTTTTCTTCCCTTTTTTGTTTTGTCTTGTTTATTTGCAAGAATGCCAATTTTTGGTTGGCTCTCTTATTATGATAAGATGAATTAGTGGGTTCAGGTGTTGTCAGCCTGATCTATCCTTTAATTTCCCCATTAGACTTTCCCCTAGAGGTTTTAGCAGCTGTTGATTGTCATGAATTTGTTTCATTATTTCATTAGAGATTGGAAAACGGTGGCATTCTGTCATTCCTTTGTTTGTTACCTGGAATTCTCATGTGCAGAACTTTGTCACATAATCATTTTGGTTATCCTGAGGTACAATTCATAGAAAACAAACAGTATAAATTCTTGGTCCTTTATTTTTCTTTCTTTATCAATTTTCAGAATAATAAATTAATTTCTTAATATCTTCCAGATGTGACAGCTGGATTGTTTTTAGCATTATTGTAAATTAGGTTTAATATCTTTTATGTTTTTCGACCATTTGCCTTAGATCTGGATTCAGCCAATCTGATATCTGCAAGGAAACTTGGTTCCTTGAATGAGAAATGGTATTTGTTAGTCACATTCTGGAGCCTAGGGACCATACTTTTAAGATAATGAATTTTTAAAAAAATTTTTTAATTGAGATATAGTTGATTTACAATGTTGTGTTAATTTCTGCTGTACAGCAAAGTGATTCAGTTATATATATATATGTGTGTGTGTGTGTGTAAATACATATTTTTCGTATTCTTTTCCATTATGGTTTATCATAGGATGTTGACTATAGTTCCCTGTGCTGTGCAGTAGGACCTTGTTTACCCATTCTATATGTAATAGTTTGCATCTGCTAACCCCACATTCCCACTCCCTCCCTCCCCCTGCATTGGCAACCACAAGTCTGTTCTCTGTGAGTCTGTTTCTGTCCTGTAGATAGGTTCATTTGTGTCATATTTTAGATTCCATATATAAGTGATATCATATGGTATTTGTCTTTCTCTGTCTGACTTCACTTAGTATGATAATCTCTAGGTCCATCCATGTTGCTGCAAATGGCAATATTTCATTCTTTCTTATGGCTGAGTAATATTCCATTATGTATATGTACCACATCTTCTTCATCCATTCATCTGTTGATGGACGTTTAGGTTGTTTCCATGTCTGGCTATTACGAATAGCATTCCTGTGAAGGTAGGGGTGCATGCATCTTTTCGAATTATAGTTTTGTCCAGATATATGCCCAGGAGTGAGATTGTTGGATCATATGGCAACTCTAGTTTTAGTTTATTGGGGAACCTCCATACTGTTTTCCATAGTGGCTGCACCAATTTACATTCCCATCGGCAGTGTAAGAAGGTTCCCTTTTCTCTACCCTCTCTAGCATATTTTATTTGTACACTTAAGATAATGAAATTTTAATAATGAGAAAAGCACAGAGAAGTTAGTAACTTCCCAGAGTTACATAGCTAATAAGTCTGAGATTCAAACCTGGGCAGTCTGGCTTCAGAGTGTGTGTTTGTTTGTTTGTTTGTTTGTTTGTTTTGCGGCACACGGGCCTCTTACTGTTCTGGCCTCTCCTGTTGCGGAACGCAGGCTCTGGACGCACAGGCTCAGCGGCCGTGGCTCACGGGCCTAGCTGCTCCGCAGCACGTGGAATCTTCCCGGACTGGGGCACGAACCCGTGTCCCCTGCATCGGCAGGCGGACTCTCAACCACTGCGCCACCAGGGAAGCCCTCAGAGTTTGTTTTTAACCAGCATTTTATACTGCCTTCACCTTACCAAGCATCAGTTTCCTAAAGTGTAAAAAAACAAAAAAACCCCAGTAATGACAGTATTTACTGCATAGAGTTATTGTGAAGGTTGAATTTAAGGCTTAGTATTTAGCACATAGTAGCATGCACTCAAAGATAGCTGTTTTTACCATCATGTACTCTCCTGTCCCTTCTTGCATCCAAGAATTTTGTCTTTTTCATCAGGAGTGTATGAACATGATTTTATTTTTACTTTTCACTAATCATTCCAAATGCTAAATCCTTCCATGTTTGTTTCCTGAACTCTGTTGCAGTTTTAACTTTAAAACTGTAAATGAATGAATACATTTTAAGAGGTAATGATAAAAACTGCATCCTTCTCCCAAAGGAAGGCTATGACTCCAGCTTGAAAACAAAGCACAGATTTCCGTGTTCTGTCTGCTGAGCAGGTGGGCTCCAATGGGATGCGCTATGAAGAGTTTGGGAGTCAAGTGTAACGTTAGTCCAGAAAACTGCCAGGATATCTCACCTGTGCCCTGAACACACCCTGGATGCCCAGACAACCTTGACAATAGCCATTTTCCAAGGCTCATACTAGGTCACATTGAGGAAAAAAATCCTGTGATTTTTTTTTTTTGAGCTCTCTAATATCCTATAATGGTGAAGCATTTATAGTCCTTTAATATTCTTTTAACATTATTAATAAAGTTTTTTTCTTCTAGGATTTGTGCAAGTGGATGATGGCAGAAAGATTGTGTTTGTTCCAGGATGTTCCATACCATTAACCATAGTAAAATCAGATGGAGGTTATACCTATGATACATCTGACCTGGCTGCTATTAAACAAAGACTATTTGAGGAAAAAGCAGATATGATCATCTATGTGGTGGACAATGGACAAGTGAGTTTGAAGACTTGTATATGTTTACATTGTCTGATTGGTGAGGCATTTGGCCCTATAAGACCCTATAAATTTCCCTACAGAAATTCAGAAAAGTAATGTAATATAAGGGAAAGAACAGGGTTTGGATTTGGCCAAACTTGTACACTTCTCAGCTTTCCCGCTTGTCTCTGTAAACTGAAAGGGTGTTCCTTTTCTCATATATAAGGAATAAAGAAGAGCTTTACAACTTTACTTGCCTTACAAAGTGTGGGAGTGATTTGAATTTTACAAATTTTTATTCCTAAGCAGAAGAGCTTTAAGTCATTTTTTTAATTAGAAAGTTTAGCAAGTAACTTTCTCTTGCTATTTCTTTGTAGTCTTTACACTTCCAGACAGTATTTGGTGGTGCTCAAATGATTGGTTGGTATGACCCTGAAGTAACTCGAGTGTCTCATGCTGGATTTGGTGTGGTGCTGGGGGAAGACAAGTAAGTCTGGAAAACTTGAAGGTGGAAATGACACACCTGACCCCCAGATTTCTTTGAAAGAGGATATATTTCATTTGATACCATAGTCTACGTATGCTGTAGTGGTGTACGCAGCTGAGATGTTTTGTACCTATGTCTTATCACTGTCAGAGAATGTAGCCTTTTAGGGAGAATTTAGAGAAATTTTTAACATCTTACATTTAATATTGTCTTAGGATCACTTAGCTATTTAATCACCATATCATTTTAGATTTGGTGACACGGCCTAAATACTACCATCACATAAAAGTGGGTGATGTTTCTAAAAACTGCATGAGCTAGCTCAAGATGCTTAACAAGCCAGTGTACAAAAGCCCTAATTAAGCATGTAAAAGGCAGGCTAGGGGTATCAGGGTATTTATTTTAGATACAAGATTATATGGAGACCAAATATCTTAGATCAAACATTTAATTGTAATATATGACTCTTCTGTATAGCTGCGCTTTTTTGTAATTAGAAGACACTGGGTCCTTACTATGGTTTTCATGGTCCTAAGAAAGAGCTGAAAAACTAACCCATGTGTTAGTATTGCTTTATAGTGTCTTAGTTTCCTAACTATTGGTTTTTTTGACTAACATTTAGATGATTATTCCTACAGTTAGGAGAAAACACATTTGCCTTTTATGTCTGATATTTATCACCAGTATTTATATATTGGCATTTAATTTGTTTATCATGTAATGGCTAAGGGATTTTTTACTTCTTTTTTTGGTTGTTGTTTTATATTTCTGCATTCAGTATCATGTAACTATGGTGTCCTACACCATAAAAAAGAAAAATAACATCAGTGATAGTTAGCCAGTAGCAGCCTACCATATTTTAAATATTGACATTAAAATGCTCAGATTCTGCCATCTATTTTTTAGTGAATTTTTCTGTTTTAAGGCTTTTTGCAGTAAATAACTTATCATTTTATTTGATCATCTTCCTGTTTATTGAGCACCTCATTGGCTGGATGCTCCACAGTGTGTATATGAAGATAACATAAAACATGGCCTCCTTCCTGAAGAAGCCTGTCATCTAAAGCAGAGCAGTTCCCTGTGGAGCCTGTTAAAATATACATGCCAGGCCCTACCAGGAGAGTTACTGACTTATTAGGTCTACAATGGGTATTAGGCATCTGTTTTTGAAAGCTCTTTTGGTATTCGGGTATGCATCCCTCTTATTAGAACCACTGGTCAGAGGAGTAGACCAACACAAAAAAACAAAAATTCAAGGCAGGCGCAGGTAGGGAATAATGGGAAAGACCAGTTATTGCAAAGTGGAGACATTAAGGAAGGCTTTCTTAGCATTTTGGCTAGGCTTTATGATGGATATCATTTCATCACACAGAAGGTCTGGAAGTTGTTGGAACATTCAAGGAAGGAAGGGGATGGTATAAGGAAAGCTATGGAAGTATTTAATGTATTTTTGGAATAATAAAGGAGTTTTAATTCTATAATGAAGGGCAAGATGATCCTTTTTAAGGCAGCTCTGAACATATAACTTTAACAGGAAGTATCACAATTACTTTGGCAGACTTTGTGTTAGATAGAAAAACATGCTTCCTTTGTACCGTTATTGGGATTGAAGGATTTTTTTAACTTAAAAAAAAAAAAAGAAAGAAAAAGACATCATATACTTGGATGTCTTGCAAACTTCTTTTTAATAGGTAAAATCCAATTTTCATGAAATGCTTTTTAATAGTGCAGTTGCCCAGGGCAGTGCTTATCAGTACTTTTGCCCCATCCACAGAGATTCTGATTTCAGTAGTATGAATGGGGCCCTGGCATCCAGTTCTAAAGTTCTCAGGCTGATTCCGATATGCTTTTAGGGTTGGTTACCACTGGACAGGTGGAATTACTATTGAGAGAAATGCAAGTAAGATTCCAGTTAAGAGTTTGCTTATTTCCCAAGCAATTCTAGAAGCAAAAGTGTAATTAATTAATAATTTTCTAAGAAGGTAAAACAACTGAGCCAAACTTTGTGTTCAGAAAAATGAACAAATTAACGGATGCCTTCTTTTTTTCTGTTTTAGCGAATATATTCAAGGTGAACATGTAAAGAATGCTATTAGGAGCCTAAAGCATAGAATGCTTGGAGTTGAGGGTTAATAGATGAAAGACACTTGACTGTATCTACTTTCTTTTGGCATCCTCCCTGGTTGTCAGCTAAATAAGGCAGTGCCAAACCTTAATTTTCAAAGATTTCTAAGTTGGAAGGTCTGCTTCAAAATCTGTTTAACTGGGACATTTAAATTTTATTAGGAAGAAGTTTAAAACACGATCAGGTGAAACAGTGCGCCTCATAGACCTTCTGGAAGAAGGACTAAAACGCTCCATGGACAAATTGAAGGAAAAAGAAAGAGACAAGGTAATCCAAAGACTTATTTGTGTATTGTGTAGCATGCATTGTGTTGTAGTTTTTTATTTTTGTCTTTATTGAGAGAACTGGGAAGGATTATAAGATGTCAGTCCACTTTTGACAGGCTTATATTACTCAGATTTTATTGCACAATTTGTTTCTTGAATTGTTGAGTATTTATTGTGAAAATACAGTTCTTGGCTATTACAAAAGGCCATGGCCTTTTCCGCCTTTGTTAATGTGGCATAGAATCTCTGCTTCTTATTGGCAGTTCACCTATCACTGCTTTGAACCAGTGATGGGAGAATATTGAAGATTGAGACGGTCTGAATGAAGAGCCTACATTAGAGTGTACGTCTGCTGAGCTCCTTTGTCTGGGAGCATTTGTAGAATGATCATAGCAGTAAACACCTACCACTCGGCCACTGACGAGCCATCAGAGTAGGAAACATGATGGGCTTTCATAGCACCCTTAGAAAGGACTATGGTTGGATCTGTGTGGAATTTGGAGGAACTGCATCAAAGTGGGGAAAAAAGCATCAAAAAAAATTTTAAGATGGGAATAACAGATGTCAAGGATTGAGATTCAAAGAGTCTTAGGTCTTTTACTCTCCTGCAAGTCAAGTGGTATTTTGGAATGAACATAATTACTATAAACAGAAGAGTAAAATGACAGAAAAGAGACACAGAATAGGAAGAAATGTAGACATCAAAGAGCCAAACAAAAAAAAGGTTCTTTGAGGAACACACGCTCTTGTTTGGTTTGGGTACATCACTGATAATCCAGAGAGCATGAAGGCAGGCTGTAAGGCTACATTCTTCCCATCTGTTCCCTTTCCATTGTTAGCAAAATGAAATGTAAAATACTTTTTTTCTCTATTTCCAGTAGGTGGTTGTCAGGTATACCCAGTTGGTATCTCCAGAATGGTTTTGCCTTTCAGTTCTGGCCTAGGCACAAATGGCACAATCAGATGAAAAATGGAAAATTTTGTCATCTAATCAATTTGTTTAGTCTGCATGATAACAAAAACTGCTTTGACTCTTATTTATTTGGCCATTTCAGCTAGTTTTTTTTTGTTTTTTTTTTTTTTTTGCGGCACGCGGGCCTCTCACCGCTGTGGCCTCTCCCGTTGCGGAGCACAGGCTCCAGACGCGCAGGCTCAGCGGCCACAGCTCACGGGCCTAGCCGCTCCACGGCATGTGGGATCCTCCCGGACCGGGGCACGAACCCGCGTCCCCTGCATCGGCAGGCGGACTCTCAACCACTGCGCCACCAGGGAAGCCCTCAGCTAGTATTTTTTGATTTGCACACAGTAAAATGTAAAGCTTGATGAATTTTTACACACACATATATATAGACATGATAACACCAACCAATCAAGTTATATTTCCATCACCCCAGAAAGTTTCTTATCACCATAGATCACTTTTGTTTATTTGAGGACTTTAATGAAATCATAACGTGTGTTCTGTTTTCCAGGTGTATCAGTAGTTCATTTCTTTTTATTGCTAGATAACATGTATGTATGTATTTATGACTGCATTGGGTCTTCATTGCTGCTCTCGGGCTTTCTCTAGTTGTGGCGAGCAGCTACTCTTCGTTGCAGTGTGCAGTGGCTTCTCTTGTTGCGGAGCATGGGCTCTAGGCGCACAGGCTTCAGTAGTTGTGGCACACGGGCTCAGTAGTTGTGGCTCATGGGCTCTAGAGCACAGGCTCAGTAGTTTTGGTGAACGGGTTTAGTTGCTCCGCGGCACGTAGGATCTTCCCGGACCAGGGCTCAAACCCGTGTCCCCTGCATTGGTGGGCGGATTCTTAACCACTGTGCCACCAGGGAAGTCCCTAGATAATAGTATTATGTTTCTTCTGTTGATGGACATTAGGGTTGTTTCTGTTTGTTGATTATTACAAATAAGAAGCTGATTTCAGCATTGCTGTTCAAGCCACTCTATGGGTACATGCACTTTTTCTCTTGGATGTATATCTAGGAATGGCATTGATGGGTTGTAGGGTGGGCTTATGCTTAACTTTATTAAAAATTGTGCCAAGGAGAGTTGTAACCGTTGTACACTCTCACCACTAATATGTGATTGTTCCAGTTGCCCCATATCTTCCACTATAACTTTTTGTGAGTCTTTTATTTTAGCTTTTCTGGTGAATGTGTATTAGTATCTCACTATGGTTAAAATCTGCATTTCTCTGATGAGTAATTTATGTTGACTATTGCTTATTGGCCATCTGGGTGTCTTTTGTGAAGGGTCCGTTCAAGTCTTTTGTACAGTGTTTGTTTTAGACCATCTATTCATTTATATTTATCCACATATTTACCCTTTCCTGTAAAATTTATTCCTCCCTGCAGTTTTTTTTTATTGCCTAGGTTTGGTTTGGAGTGGGAGTTAGGGAGTTTCCTTCTTTCCTTTGTACTTATCTTGCTTGGGAGTTGCTGAGCTTCCTGTGGGTTGGGTTCCTCATCACTTTAGGAAAATTCTCAGCCATATTTCTTCCAATATTGCATCTTGCCCCATTCTGTTCTGGAATTCTAAGTACATATGTTATGTTAGAACTTTTGATTGTCTCCCAAAGTGTCTTTCACTTTTTTTTCACTTTTCTTCTCTCCGTGCTTTATTTTGAATATTTTTCTACTTCAGATATTTTGCTGTTCTGTATTCCAAATGTCTATTGAAATTTTACTTTTCATCCAATTTTGTCTCTCATCTAATTATTTGAATACCTTAATCATAGTTTTCTTTTAGCTTTTCATTTTGAAATAATTTCAGACATACCAAAAATTGTAAAATAGTACAGAGAATTCCCATATTAGCTTACCCAAACATTAACATCTTACAGCCGTAGTATGATTATCAAAATCAGGAAATTAACATTGCTGCAATACAGTTCACTAATCTGCGGACCTTAGTCAAATTTTGCCGTTGGTCTCACAGACGTCCCTTTTCTAGTCCAAGATCACATGTTGCATTTAGTTTTCATGTCTCCTTAATCTTTTTTAATCTGGGCAGTTCCTTGCTCTTTCTTTGACTTTCATGATCTTGACACTTACGAAGGGTCAGGTTTCTTGTGGAATGTCCCTCAGCTGGATTTATCTGGTATTTCCTCATGATTAAATTCCAGTTATGCAGTCTTGGGAAGATAGGAGTTCTTCTCACTTTGTTATTTCAGGAGGCACGTGATGTTGATATTTCTCTTGATTGTTAATATTAATTTTGATCACTTTGTTAAGGTGATATATCAGTTTTCTCCACTGGAAAGTTACTATTTTTCTTCTTTGTAGCTAATAAGTATTCTTTAAACAATTCCAGACTTTAAAGTTGCTGTTGACTTGTTTTTGTTGTTTCTATTGTCTTGTTTCTCCCTCCCCCTACCTCACCTCCTTGGTTTTTAGTCATTTCATCTGACATTGTGGATGAAAAATTATAACGGTTCTAGATAATATCATCTTCCTAGTTAGGTTTTCTGGCCGACAGATAGCATACCATCTGATTGTCTTAATGGTGTCTTTGTGTTGATGCTCTCTGGTGACTTCAAACAGTTGTTTCATATAATTTATTCAGCTTTTAAGTAGTTGATTTTGCTGGAAGGGTTAGTCTACTTCAAGGTACTGCATCATGTCCAGAACAGAAATCCTTACTTGCTTACTTGTGACCTAATAATGCTTCAGAATGTATGACCAAATTTAGCAAAACAATATTAGATCTCCAGTTCTTGACACCCTATTTTAATTCCAGTTAATTACCTGACCCTAATTTTTGTTTTTATTTCACTGTACTTGTTGCCTGTAAGCTACCTCAGAATCTCTGATGGAATGAAGTGGATATAAAGTAATAATTGGTGCTTTCAGTTTCTCATTTACTGAGCAACGTATTCAAGTGGACACTTCATAATTTACAAGTCAGGTTTCTCATGGAAACATTCTTCGTTATGCAGAGCTGTTGAATTGTATTTTCATTGTTCTCTTCTTTGTAGATTGGTCCATGTTTTCCTACCTCAGTGTTGATATTTATTAAAGTTTACTGATTAAAAAGCACCATTAGATGCTCCTTATGCCCATCTTTTGTCTATCAGACAGGATTATGAAGTATTTTTTTCTTTTTCCAAAAGGTCTTAACCACAGAGGAATTGAAGGCTGCTCAGACATCTGTTGCTTATGGCTGTATCAAATATGCTGATCTTTCCCATAACCGGTTGAATGACTATATCTTCTCCTTTGACAAAATGCTGGATGACAGAGGAAATACAGCGGCTTACTTGTTGTATGCCTTCACTAGAATCAGGTAATTGTGGGTACAACATTGTTTTATTTTGAATCAAATGATGATCATTTCTAGTTTATATCAGTCACTTCTTATTACATGTTTCAATGGAGAAGAATGTACTTAACAAAGGGGAATGATGGCTGTTACCTGATTTTTCAGGTCGATTGCACGTCTGGCCAGTATTGATGAAGAAATGCTCCAGAAAGCTGCTCGAGAGACCAAGATCATTTTGGACCATGAGAAGGAATGGAAACTAGGCCGGTGCATTTTGCGGTTCCCTGAGGTTCTGCAGAAGATCTTAGATGACTTATTTCTCCACACTCTCTGTGATTATATCTATGAGCTGGCAACTACTTTCACAGAATTCTATGATAGCTGCTATTGTGTGGAGAAAGATCGACAAACTGGTGAGTGGCTCATCCAATAGTCATTTTGGGGATTGGGCACCAACAAGGCATTTATTTGAGTTGGATGTAGGTGGTTTTCAATTTGTTTTATTTACGGAAACCACCTCCCCCCCATTTTTCCCCCAATTACACATTAATCCATATCATATACACAAGACAGAATTGAGCTAGCTCTAATAAAAGCATAAACGGAATTCTTCCCATTCCCAAACTGACTAGTTTCCCCACCCTCAGGCACATGGGATGGAACCATAAGACTCTAAAGAAAAACAATTGGAAGGCCACTAGGAATAGGACATTTCCAACAAAAGCAGTGTGACTGAGGGTCCCAGAATGAATCTTTGGGGTTCTTGATAACGAAAACTACGCTTGGGGGAAAAAAATGATACCTTTTGTAGGCTTTTTGCTCTACCCTGTTACATAGTTAATGAAGTAGACTGATTTAATGTGTTACATGGCAAGTAGGCATTTCTGAGAGTCATGCCTGAGAACTAAAACTTCATTAGGAAAAAAATCTCACCATTATGGTGTTAAAGTTTATAGTTGGGGCTTCCCTGGTGGTGCGGTGGTTGGGAGTCCGCCTGCCAATGCAGGGGATACGGGTTCGTGCCCCGATCTGGGAAGACCACACGTGCCACGGAGCGGCTGGGCCCGTGAACCATGGCCGCTGGGCCTGCGCGTCCGGAGCCTGTGCTCCGCGACGGGAGAGGCCACGGCAGTGAGAGGCCCGCGTACCGCAAAAAAAAAAAAAAAAAAAAAAAAAAAAAGTTTATAGTTAATTCAGACCATGAGGCCTAGGAAATAACTCTAAAAAGAAAGATAAAATTACAATCTAATCATTGCAGGCCTTGTATCTCTTTTATCATCAGTTGAAAACAGATTTCTTGAATGGAACACTTATTTCTTAGATTGTCTCCCCTTATAGTTTAAAGTAAAGGTGATTCTAGTTAAAGCCCCCAAACATCTATGGGTTGGGCTATTCACTTCTCAGTAAAATCCAGAAGTAACATAGATTCTTTAATAGTGATTTGTAAAAAGAAAATTTACTGTCTTTTTCTATGTTCTCAGGAGAAGTATTGAAGGTGAACATGTGGCGTATGCTGCTATGCGAAGCAGTAGCTGCTGTCATGGCCAAGGGGTTTGATATCCTGGGAATAAAGCCTGTCCAAAGAATGTAATCCTCTTAGGTTTGAACACTGTGTGTTTTTACCAAAGTGGCCATTAGCATTGTTTGCTTTTTTTACAATCAATCACGTGGATACAAAAACAAGTAAAAGAAATTTGTCAGCTATCTACAGAACATGTGGTTCTTTATCTCTCACAGCTAGGCTTCTGAAAAGAAAAATAGTTTCACTAATTTTAATTAAATAAGGAATCCCATTTATTGAGCCCTACTATAGTCCCCAAGAACACAACCTTCATTGCCATTTATTCTGGAAAAACAAATGCTTAATAAACATGAAGGGTATTGCACCATGCTGTTTCCAGGAGTCTCCAAGCTCAAAGGAGCCTTAGATATGATCTTAATGAGTTATGACAATAACTACCATTTACGACTGGTACGCACAGAGCCCATGTCCACAGAATAAAGGATAAATTGAGAATAAATATCTAACCAAAGAGAACAGCAATGAGAAGACAAATTATTAAAAAGAAGCCAAGCAGAAGTTCTGGAGTTGAAAAGTATAACTGAAATGAAGGATTTGCTAGAGGGGCCCAACAGCAGATTTGAGCAGATAGATGAAAGAACTTAAAGATAGACCAAATTGAAATTATACAGTCTGAGAAAGAATTATATTAATTAATGCTTAGAATGAAAATTTTTAAAAATGAACAGAGCCTAAGAGATGACCTATAGGACACCATCAAAAGTACCAACATATGTATAATGGGAGTCCCAGATGAGGAGAGAAAGAAGCATAAAATACTTGAAGAAATAATGGCTAAAAATTTCTCAGATTTGATGAAAAACGTTAATCTACATACAGAAGAAGCTTAATGAACTCCAAATGGGATAAAATCAAAGAGATCCTTTTTGAAATATGTAATCAAACTGTTGAAAGACAGACAGATTGGAAATCTTGAAAGCAGCAAGAGAGAAGCTACTCAAATCACATGCAAGGGATCCTCAATAGCAGCGGTCCCCAATTTCAGCAACATTTTTTCCACAGACTGGGGGTGGAGGGTAGGGGTTCAGGCGGTAATGTGAGTCATGGGGAGCAGTAGGTGAACCTTTGCTTGCTTGCCAGCTGCTCACCTCCTGCCATGTGGCCCGGTTCCTAACGTTCAGTTATTTCGCCTTCATCAGTTGTCTGTGTCACTGAATGAGAACTGCTAAGGAATGAAAGAGTTTAAACCCTTTACTTCGGACCACACTCAGCCTGTCTGCATCCCTCTGATTCAACCACCAAGGGAGGAGGGAGGCATCCCGGGGCTGCTGCTCCCCACCGACACCCACCCTGTCTAGCACGATTTTGGTCACCAGGATTTTACCAGGTTTGTTCTTTTTAATTCTCAACATTTGGGGTAGAGCTGGATGGTATGAAGCCCCGATTTCCCATTGTGTTTGTAGACAATTTCAACAGAAGCGATCAGAAGCTAGGACTAAAACTTCCTCTAAATGAGAAAAGTCCCCCAAAGAAGCACTTTAAAGATATCTCTGAGAAAAGTTAGGGAGCAGAAGTCACTGAGTGATATAAAACCCCCCCACACACAAACATACACTCAAAAGCAAAAGAAAATGCGATAGTTATGTTCCAGTCTTCTCCTTGGTCCACAGCCCAGCGGTTGGGGATGCCTCTTAGTAGGATTGACAACTACAGAAAACATAGGAAGTGGGGGATGGAGCTATATAGGAACAAAGATTTTGTACACTGTTGATATGAAGTTGTTATAAACTAAAGTCTAAACTAGGTTGTTATAAACTAAATTTAGATGTTACTTATCCCCAGGGCAATCACTAAGAAAGTAACTCAAAAATATAAAGTAAAAGAAATTACAAGGGAAATGTTTAGAAAAACCTATTCCTTTTTAAGTTGAATAATATCTGTGGTATATACATACTATATTTTGCTGGTCCATTTATCTGTTGATGGGCAAGTACTTGGGTTGCTTCCATGTTTTAGCTATTATGAATAATGCTGCTAATGATCATGAGTGTTCAAGTTTTCTTCAGGACCCTGCTTTCAGTTCTTTTGCGTATATGCTCAGAGGAAGAATAGCTGGATCAAATGGTAATTATTTTTAATTTTTCGAGGAACTGCCACGTTTCCCACAGAAGCTGTACCATTTTACATTCCCAGCAGCAGTGCACAAGGGTTCCAATTTCTCCATCCTTGTCAACACTCTTTTTCATAGTAGCCATCCTGTTGGGTGTGAGGTGGTGTCTCAGTTGTGCTTTGCATTTCCCTAATTAGTTAACATTTTGAAGGCAGAAGGAAGAAAATAATAAAGACTAGAGTGGAGATGAATGAAATAGAGAATAGGAAAACAATGGAGAAAATCAAACCAAAATTTGGTTCTTTGAAAGATCAATAAAATTGACAAATGAAATGTTTATAGCTAGACTGACGAGAGCTCAAATTACTAAAATCAGGAATGAAAGTGGGGATATTACTACTAACCTTACAGAATAAAATGTAAGAGAAGACTATGTACAGTTGCATGCCCAAAAAATTAGATGAAATTTTAAAAATTCCTAGAAACACAAACTACCAAAGCTGATTGAAGAAGAAATAGAAAATCTGAATAGGCCTAAAAGAAGTAAAGAGATTGAATCAATTATAGCAAAAAAATTTCAATAAGGAAAATTCCAGGACCAGATGGCTTCTCTGGTGAATTCTACCAAACCTTTAAAGGAATATTAATATCAATTCTTCTCAAAGTCTTCCAAAAAATAGAAGAAAGGAATCACTGCCTAACTCATTCTATGAGGCCATTATTACCCTGATACCGAAACCAAAGACATCACAAGATAAGAAAAGCACAGATCAACATCCCATATGTATATAGATGAAAACCTCAAAAGTACTAGCAAATCAAATTTAACAATATCATATTAAAAGAATTAATACATCATGAGCAAATGAGGGGCTCCAATCAAGATGGTGGAGCAGTAGGATGTGGAACTCCCCTCCTCCCAAAAATACATCTACAAATGGAACAATTCTTATAGAACACCTACTGAACACCAGCAGAAGTCCTAAAACACCTGAAAGGATGAGAAGTATCTCCACATAACTGGGTAGGATGAAAAAGAGGAAACAAAAAAAAGGAGGGACAGGACCTGCACCTCTGAGAGGGAGCTGAAGAAAGGAAAGATTCCCGCACCCTGGGAAGCCTCCTCATCTGCGGGGAGATCAGCCGGGACAGAAAAGGAGCTTCAGAGGCTTAGAGGAGGGCACGGCAACTGGTTTGTGGCAGGCAGAACAGAGAGACCTGCACAGATGGTCCGAGCCACCACCCTGTACCCCCAGCCTAATGCGCATCCACTGGTACAGGTGGGGGCTGGGTGCTGAAACACGGGGTTTAGAGGACAAACCCGGGGAGAGGACTGGTGTTGGCTGCTCGGAGACAGACTGAAGGAGCTGGAGTGTGGTACGGCCACAACCAGGGCTAGAAGCCAGGCCCACCATAGAAACGAAGCACTGTTGTCAAGTGGTGCACAAAGCGGGGAGGGGGCGCTGCCATTACAGCCTCTTTCTCCACAGGCTAGCCCCTGCCCACGCAGGCTCTGGGAGAGCACGCCCCAGCTGCCCCACCTCGGCCAGCTCCCACCTGGGCAGTCTTGCAGGCCCCAGATGCCACCTAGGCAGGCTCCGAGGCCAACCACAGCCTTGGGAGCAGACACCAGCAGTTTGCCCACATTCAGAGGTAGGGCCAAAAGCACAGCTGAGCCCCAGGGGCCACACAACTTAGGAAGCAGGGCTGAAGATTCAGTGCCTGTGGGACATCCGAACAGACAGCGGGTGCTCCCGCGGCTGGGACGGGTCTGGCCTTAATAGCTGTGGGCTTTGTGGGTGCATGCACGCAGGGACTGGGCCATGCCAGGGTCTAAGCTACCTCGTAGCTCCCACAGCAGGTCCAGGTGTGGGACTTGTGCTGTCCTGGGACCTGACTTCAGTGGCTCTGTGCTGGTGTCCTTGAGACACCTGGGTGGATGGCTGGCATACCCACGGTTGAGGCAGGGCCAAGGGCAGTGCCAACAACAGTGTACTTTGTGAGCCCAGACAATGGGTGAAAGGTGACACATCAGAGCACACTCACCGGTGAACAGCTCCAGCAGAGGAATACTCAGTGGCTCCCCTCCCAGTGGGAGTGCTTCAATCCCACCTACCTCACACCACAGCTCAGTAACGCTGCTCAGAAACACATCTGGGGACGTCTACTCCAACATCTAGGTAGCAGACCCTGCCCCTGACAGGGCAGTGACAACCACAGAGCAAAGAGGAGGCCCCACTCAACATCCAGTGCAGGCTCTGGCCACCACAACACCAGTCACACCTCCTATCAAGGGGATAATGGCCAGCATACATTGAGGAAAGAGGTGGCAGCCGTCCATACTAAAAACAGCCCCTGTGCCAAAAATGTTAAACCCACGTAGGCTACAAAGGGATGCTCCCACATTAGTACAGCCCTCCAGGACCACAGTAGATAACTGTTTTTCCTAAACTCATAGAGCAAG
This sequence comes from Physeter macrocephalus, assembly GCF_002837175.3. Lineage (NCBI taxonomy): Eukaryota > Metazoa > Chordata > Mammalia > Artiodactyla > Physeteridae > Physeter > Physeter macrocephalus. The sequence goes on from NC_041215.1 coordinate 234,932, forward strand.
AGAAATATAAGTAAAATGAAGAAGCAGAGGAACCATTGCCAATAAAAAGATCAAGAGAGTTCCCCTGAAACAACAAACAATGAAACAGACCTCTTCGGTCTAATAGACAAAAAGGAGATAATGAAAATACTGAAGGAATTAAGAAAGGCTATTGGCAGAAATGCAGATTACTGTAAAAAGGAACTAGAAACTATAAGGAGGAAGGAACCAAGAAAAAATAGAAAATTCATCATGAGCAAATGAGACTTACCCAGGAATGTAAGGATGGTTCAACATTTGAAAATAAAGTAATACATCATATTAATCAATTAATTAAATAGCAGCACTATTTACAAGAGTCAAGACATGGAAGCAACCTAAGTGTCCATCAACAGATGAATAGATAAAGAAGATATGGCAAATATATATACAATGGAATATTACTCAGCCATAAAAAAGAATGAAATAATGCCATTTGGAGCAACATGAATGGACCTAGAGATTATCATACTAAGTGAAGTAAGCCAGACAGAGAAAGACAAATATCATATACTGCTTATATGTGGAATCTAAAAAAAGGATACAAACGGGCTTATTTACAAAACAGAAATAGACTCGCAGGTACAGACAACAAACTTATGGTTACCAAAGGGAAGGAGGGGGGAAGGATAAGTTAGGAGTTTGGGATGAAAATATGCACACTACTATATATAAAATAGATAACCAACAAGAACCTACAGTATAGAACAGAGAACTCTACTCAATATCTTTTAACAATCTATAATGGAAGAGAGTGTAAAAACAGAATATATATATTTTTATATATGTATAACTGAATCACTTTACACCAGACACAAACAATTGTAAATCAACTATATTTCAATAAATTTTTAAATCAAATTTAAAAATATTATTTAATATGTATTGTTGATTGATTAACATGAGTACTCACAGACAGCAGCACTATATAACTCATGCCTGAACAAAGCTTATGTAACACACTTATTTTCTTTCAAAGGCACATCATAGCCTTCTTGGACAATTTTAAACAGCAAGATCACCAACAAAAAGCACAAAAGTGTCACTAAATAGGCCATGTAAAGGACCATTTTTTTTTACAGTATGTGAACTGAAACAAGATGGCAGAACAGCACCTTGTTCAACCTAAGCTGGTAATGTGTTCATTGGGTGACTCAAATTTTTCACTGCCATGAATGATTGCAAAAGCTCTACAAGTATCAATTTGGGGGTTACAAATAAATGTTAGCAAGCTGTTAAATTCACAAATATGGAATCCACGAATAGGGAGAGCAAACTGTATTTTGCTGGTGACTTGATTTTCTCTCATCCTGTAATGTCTTTTTTTTTTTTTAGAGCTTTTATTCTTTTTATAAATTTATTCATTTTATTTTATTTTTGGCTGCATTGGGTCTTCGTTGCTGCGCAGGCTTTCTGTAGTTGCGGTGAGCGGGGGCTACTCTTCATTGTGGTGTGCGGGCTTCTCATTGTGGTGGCTTCTCTTTGTTGCGGAACATGGGCTGTAGGCACGTGGGCTTCAGTAGTTGTGGCGCACGGGCTTAGTTGCTCCACGGCATGTGGGATCTTCCTGGACCAGGGATCAAACCCGTGTCCCCTGCAGTGGCAGGCAGATTCTTAACCACTGCACCACCAGGGAAGTCCCTACACTACTTTAAAACAGGGAAATGGAGGGGGGGGGGTCCAGGGGCTAGGACTTGGTGTGAACTAAGATCACACAAGCTGCACGGTGTAGCCAAAAAAAAAAAAAGGGGGGGTGGGGGATTGGGAATCCTGCTGGGTGACCAGCTCATAGTTTCTGTTCTATGGGGAAATCATTCCTTTTATGTTGTTTAGTGTTAGTTTGCTACTGCTCTTATAACAAATTTCCACTGACTTGGTGGCTTGAAATAATAGAACTTTATTCTTTCACAATTCTGGAGGCCAGAAGTCCAAAATCAGTATCACTGGGACAAAATCAAGGTATTATTGCCTCTTCCGGCTTCCAATGGCTGACAACATTACTTGACTTGGCCACATCATTCCAATTTCTGCCCCAGTGATCACATCACTTTCTCTTCTGTGAAATCCCCTTCTGCCTATAAAGTTACATGTGATTGCCTTCAGGGTCCACCCAAATAATTCAGGATAATCTCTTCATATCAAGATCCTTAAGTGTATATGCAGAGACTCTTTTCCCATATAAGGTAACATTTACAGGTTTGAGGAATTAGGATCTGATATTTTTTAGAAACATTTTTCACCTACCACACCTACCTAGTCTTGTCTGTCCATGTGCTTTGTGGGCAGCAAGCTCTTACTCAGAGTCCTGTCAGACTTCCCGTCTTGCACCTGAGGGTTCACAATCCAGCTGAACCTGGGAAGGATGTGTCCATCTCTGAGGTAGAGTGACACACCTCTAAAGAGGCCAGAGAAGTTACCAGGAGCCAAGAAACTGGTCTGTTTCCAGCTCTGCTGTGTAGCTTGGACAAAGGGCCCATGCTTACAAAGCCTTGGGTTCCTTATTTCTGAATGCTCTTCTACACCAGGACAGCTCAGAGCTGCTGCAGATGAACTTGCAAATTGTAGCCCCCTCCTTAGTGAAAGGCAGTTTAACGGAAGTGATTTTGCCTCATTTCTCTGCTTTGGCTGAGTCCGCTCAAGCATAGCCAACAAACATCAACAGATCACCTACCCCCTACCAGGCTTCCTTCTAGGCCCAGGATAACACAGTACCCCAGACATCAAGGAGCCCCCAGCTAAAATGGAGGTAAAGGGGGGCATGGCATGGGTAAAGGTACCAGGAAGCCCTAGGGTGAGAAGCCTCATTATATCTCACAGTATTTAGGCTCACTCATTATAGGAATGTTTTTAAGAAACAGTTTAGATATGAATAAAGTTCGTGAGTTGCATTATTTTAAAAGGTCTCAGGCTGTAATCATGAAGTCTAGGGTGCAGTTGAAGGACTCTCCAACCTACTTTTCTTCAGAATAGGTCAGAACAAGAAGAATTTTTCACTTTAGAAAGGAGCAAGACTTCCCTGGTGGCACAGTGGTTAACAATCCACCTGCCAATGCAGGGGACACGGGTTCGATCCCTGGTCCTGGAAGATCCCACATGCCGCAGAGCAACTAAGCCCATGCACCACAACTACTGAGCCTGCGCTCTAGAGCCCGTGAGCCACAACTACTGAGCCTGCATGCCACAACTACTGAAGCCCATGTGCCTAGAGCCTGTGCTCCACAACAAGAGAAGCCACCGCAATGAGAGCCTATGCACTGCAACAAAGAGTAGCACCCGCTCGCTGCAAATAGAGAAAGCCCACACACAGCAACGAAGACCCAACGCAGCCAAATAAATAAATAATAAAATAAAATAAAAACTAAAAAAGAAAGGAGCTAAGAGCCTCCAGTGTGGTGGTATGAAATGGGACAGATGCATCCACAGAAACTAGAGGCTTGAAGGGGGATATACGGGACAAATTTCATACAGCTAAACTAGTAGGGAGCCAAAGGTTACCATAGACAAAACATTTTTATAATTATCAGAAAATTTGAGTTGCTTCTAGTTTGTCAAGGGAGGGAGGTTTGGGGTATTAAAAAGGCCATCCAGCATTTCTCCCTGTATTCTGCAAGGGAAGGGGAAGGGCCCACCCCACCCCAGGGAATTCTTCACTGAACATAGAGGCTAGATGGGCAATAGGGACCTCAGTGGACTGAGAGGCTACCATGCTACAAGGAGTGTCAGGCCAAGTCTCCTGTGTTGGTGTCTGACTGAGACAGGAGTCCAGAAATTCTGTGTGAGTGCCCTTTGCAGACTGGGTACAGAGGGGCTTGTCCTAGACCACCCTCTAGGAGACCCTTGTTTGGTTAGGATTGCTACCTTTTGAAGGGAGGCACTGATCCATTGGTCCTTTCCTTCCCAACTGGCCCTTACAGCATTGTTTCTACCTTTCCCAGTGAGCTCTAGCTGTAATTATGAAACTAACTTTAATAAATTTAGTCCCGTAATAGAAATAAATTGTTTGTCAAAACCCATAGAGGGTATAACACCAAGAGTGAGACCAGATAGAAACTATGGACTTTGGGTGATGATGACGTGTCAATGAAGGTTCATCATAGGAACAATGCAGCACTGGTGTGGGACATCTATACTGGGGGAGCCTGTGGGGTGGGGGGCTCAGGGTATATGGGAACTCTGTACTTCCTGCTCAAATTTGTTGTGAACCTAAAACTGCTCTAAAAAATAGTCTTTTTTTTTGAGGAACTGTATGAGAGCTCTTTGCTCACCTTGACCTCCTTGAATCCCTAGACCAGCATAATCTCCTTGGTTTGTTTTGAATAGAGTATTTGCCAAATATTAAGGGCACACTCAGTAGAGAGTTGGAGTCAACCATTCAAGAAATTTCCAACTTTTGAGAGTGTCTTTTTTTTTTCCAAATAGTTAGTTGGCTTTTAATTGGAAAAACAGAGGCTGAATATTTCATCCTATTTGAACCCTATTTGGTGTTTCCTGACTAGGCCTCTCTCCCCTAGACAGTGTATCAGAGAAAAAAACGGAACCTATTTTTTTGAAGCTGGAATGTCAATTAATTTTCTGTTATTATCCTCCTCACATTCCCTTCATTCCTATGGATATCCAAATGGTTTTAATCAAAATTAGATTCAGAGCCAAAATTACAGTTATTCTTTTTAAAAATAATGTTTTTCCCCCTTGCCACAGAACTGACTTTATTTTTATTTATTTATTTACTTATTTGGCTACGTGACATGGCTTGCAGGATCCTAGTTCCCCAACCAGGGACCGACCCTGTGCCTCCTGCAGTGAAAGCATAGAGTCTTAACCACTGGACCACCAGGGAACTCCCACCACAGAACTAACTTCAGAAACTGTGAATTAACAAGAAAAATAAAGCAAAAGTTACAAATAATCCAAATGCCCATTTATAAATACTGTAGTGTTTTGTTCCTTTTGTGTACAAACATACACATGTGTGTACATATATAATGGGAAAGGGTCATATTTTAACTAGATTTTTTTTAGTTAATATGGGCATTGGTCAATGGCTTTGCATATTCTTTCAAAACATCAGTTTTAGGACTCCCCTGGTGGCACAGTGGTTAAGACTCTGTCCTCCCAATGCAGGGGGCCTGGGTTCAATCCCTGGTCAGGGAACTAGATCCCACATGCATGCCGCAACTAAGAGTTCACATGCTACAACTAAGGAGCCGGTGAGCCGCAACTAAAGAGCCCACGAGCTGTGACTAAGGAGCGCATCTGCTGCAACTAAGACCCATAGCAAACAATAGTAAAATAAATAAAATTTTAAAAAATAAAATAAAAGATAATTGGAGAATATTAGAAACAGTTTTAAAAAAACATCAGTTTTAGTAGCAAATTATATTCCATTTTATGGATATACTACAATTTATATCAATCTTGTATTGTTGAACACAGAGCTTATTTCTTAACTTATGCTTTTTTAGGTGATACTGCAGTGAAGACTCTTGGGTATAAATCTTGGCACAGATCCATGATCATTCTCCTTCTAGGAAACAAGAGGTGGAATTGTGGAGTCAGAAGGTACACGCCTGGTAAAGGCTTTAGCACAATTAACAAATGGCTTGAGAGGGAGGGAAGCACGTCACAGTCCCAGCAGCAATGCATGAAAACTCCATGTCCTAAATCCTCGTCAACACTGGATATTGAGTTTGACAGGTTTAGCAACACTAGCTTAGTACTGAGAAAATTAATCAGCCTGAAATCACTGCACCCTAACTCTGTGTTAAAACACAAGAGAAGTATATGTCCTGGTTCTGAAGGAATTCACAGAGTATGGGCCGGGTTTTTCCTGGCTGAACCACTTACTTCCCTGCTGTTTGGCTCTGGAAGAGTTATTTACCCTCTTCGCCGTAACCTTGCCTGCCAGCTGTGAGGATGAGTATTTGGACTGAATTTATCATGTTCTCATTTACATTTGTATTATATGTAATATATAAATGAGAATATATATATATGTTCTTATTTGTCCTCCTGAACTAGACACAAATATATATATATATAAACTAATAACTATAATATATATACGGTTAATATATACAGGGTTCAAAAGCGGTTGTCACTGCCATTGCTATTACTACTACTACTACTGATTATAATAATCATTGAGATGGCTCTGGGTAGACACTTAACAAATGTTAATTACCACTTACAAGCTGTTTAACTTGGCTTAGAAAAGTTACTCCCTCTCTCCAATCATTAGCTTCCCCATCTGTTCAATGGAACTAAAAATACCCATTTCCTACGATTACTGTGAGGATTATAGGAAATGAAACAGTCAGCTCAGTACCAGGAATATAGAAGGAAGTTTTCTTCCTTTAGGAATATTTTAGAAACCGACTTCAGAAAAATAATGCATAATGCCTGATAATAAACAACTCAGTTTCTTTTGTGAAGAACTCTAAGATCAGGGGCTGAATCAGCAAGAGCTGGTGAAACTACATCTTTACCCTTCATCCTCCTTTTTGGAAAAATTATTCTTTCTAAACATCAACTCTTTTGGCCTGATGTTCAGGTGCTTGTCACTGGGTTTGCCTGGCTGACAGCAAAAAATCATAGGAAGGCTGAGGTGCCAATCTAGGAGACTGAAATAAGAGTAGGGATTAGGTGGAGAAGAAGGAAACTCTTTCTCCCTATGTTCTTGCTTAGTTAATACCTAATGGCTTTTTAAGGGGTTGCAAGTATAGTTTAATAAAGATGTGCCAATATCTAGCAGCAAAGGCACTCTGCCAACATCATAAGCCCCCCTGCACCTGCTCTGGCGTAATTACTTTGATAAGAACTACTCATTACTGAGCCCCTATTGTAAGACTCTATAATCCTTCCAACAACCTGATTATTCCAATGAAGACATAGCTATTCAGAAGACATAACAATTCAGAGCCAGGACTGGGACTCATGTCTATTTGCCTTGAAGTGCATGTTTTTCCTTGTCTACTTTCTCTCTCTTCCTCTCCTCTTTCTCCTCTAGCACTTTGCAGATTCCTGCTTTTTCCTTCTAGCCCACCCGGATTTCAGGCCAGCCTTTGTACCCATCCCAGGTGCATCACCGATCCCCATGGCTTTAAGATCTCCTGTTCCCATGGCCCTGCACCTGGTGGACTGAGAGGGATGCCAGCTGCTCTTTCTTTGCAGGGCACAGAGCTCTGAGTAGCACACCAAGATGTGCAGGAACCTGGAAGCTGAGAACCCTTACATATTCTGAGTCTCTGTGTCATTGAAGAAAAAGAAGGTACTTCAGTGAAAAGGGCTCAGCCTTACTAGGAAGTATAAAGGAAATATTAAAGGCACTGTGTTTTTAAATAGTATACTTAGCGAACTTGAATATTTTTGGCTAAAGCAATTTCATATTGTGACCAAGGGAACTGAGTGAGTTCAATTAAGGTACTATGAGGAGACAGGAGCATTGCATTTAAACATACCAATGTTTTAAGAGTTAAGATTATTTTTTATCTTTAACCTAAAGGAGATAAGTATAATCAACAGGAAAAAAATAGTCTCTCAATAAACAGTGCTGGGAAAGCTGGATATTCACAGGCAAAAGAATGAAATTGGACCCCTATCTTGTGTGACTTACAAAAATTAACTCAAAGTGGATTAAAGACTTAAATGTAAGATCAGAAACCATAAAACTCCTAGAAGAAAACATAGGGGAAAAGCTCCTTGACATTGGGCTTGGCAATGATTTTTTTTTTAGATATGACACCAAAAGCACAAGCAACAAAAGTGAAAATAAACAAGTGAGACTATATCAAACTGAAAAATTTGTGTATAGTCAAGAAGCAATCAACAATATGAAAAGGCAACCTATGTAATGGCAGAAAATATTTGTAAACTACATATCTGATAGGGGGTTGATATCCAAAATATATAGGGAACTCATACAACTCAACAGCCAAAAAAAAAAAAATTCCCCCCAAATAATCCAATTAAAAAATGGGCAGGGACTTCCCTGGTGGTGCAGTGGTTAAGACTCCGCACTCCCAATGCAGGGGGCCTGGGTTTGATCCTTGGTCAGGGAACTAGATCCCACGTGCATGCTGCAACTAAGAGTTCGCATGCCACAACCAAGGAGCCGGAGAGCCACAACTAAGGAGCCCAGGAGCTGCAACTAAGGAGCATGCCTGCCACAACTAAGACCCAGTGCAACCAAATAAATAAATATATATATATATATATTTTAATGGGCAAAGGATCAGAATAGATGAATAGACATTTTTCCAAAAGATATTCACATGGCCAACAGGTACCTGAAAAGGTGCACAGCATGACTAATCATCAAGAAAATGCATTTCAGGGCTTCCCTGGTGGCGCAGTGGTTGAGAGTCCGCCTGCTGATGCAGGGAACGCGGGTTCGTGCCCCGGTCCGGGAAGATCCCACCTGCCGCGGAGCGGCTGGGCCCGTGAGCCATGGCCGCTGAGCCTGCGCGTCCGGAGCCTGTGCCCCGCAACGGGAGAGGCCACGGCGGTGAGAGGCCCGCGTACCGCAAAAAAAAAAAAAAAAAAAAAAAAAAAGAAAATGCATTTCAAAACTAAAATGAGGGCTTCCCTGGTGGCGCAGTGGTTGAGAGTCTGCCTGCCAATGCAGGGGACACGGGTTGTTGCCCCGGTCCGGGAAGATCCCACATGCTGGGCCCGTGAGCCATGGCTGCTGAGCCTGCGCATCTGGAGCCTGTGCTCCACAACGGGAGAGGCCACAACAGTGAGAGGCCCACATACCACACACACAAAAAAAAACTAAAATGAGATATCACCTCACACCTGTTAGAATAGCTATTACCAAAAAGACAAGAGCTAAGTGCTGGTGAATATGTGGAAAAGAGGGAACTCTTGCTCACTGTTGATGGGAATGTAAATTGGTGAAGCCACTATGGAAAACAGTATGGCAATTCCTCAAAAAATTAAAAATAGAACAACTATATGGTCCAACAGTTCTACTTTTGGATGTATACCTGAAGAAAATGAAATCACTATCTTTGAAACTGAGCAGGAGCCTACAGGGTCTTCCTGGGGAAAGACACCCAACCTGTGTCCTCCATCTCTTATTTTAAAAAAAACTTAAGCCTCCTAGGCCTTCCAAAGAGCAAATATAATCAGAAATACAGAAACAAAGGAAAGCAATCAAGCAAGACAAAATAATAATAGTTTAACCATAAAACAAAGTCAATGACCTTTAATTCCTCCTCAGAGGCTATAGATAATATCCTGATCCAGATCTTTGAGTTGTTTTTCAGATATTAAAACCTCCACAAGATGGAAGAAGTTGACTGCATGCTGACCACTAGCATGTAGCCCCCAGACGAGCTGGAGCATGAAGATTGATAATGCTGACCTCTGTGACCTCATCTGGTTGCCTCACCACCCACCAATAAGAAAATTGTGTGTGAGCTGATCACATATTCCACAACCCTTTCCCTCACTTTGTCTTTTAAAACCCTTCCCTAGGGACTTCCCTGGCAGTCCAGTGGTTAAGACTCCGTGCTTCCATTGCAGGGGGCACGAGTTCGATCCCTGGTCAGGGATCTAAGATCCCACATGCTGTGTGATGCGGGAAAGAAAGAGAGAGAGAGAAAGAAAGAAAGGGAAAGAAAGAGAAAGGAAGAAAGGAAGGAAAGGAAGGAAGGAAGAAAGAAAAAGAGAGAAAAAGCCATCAGGGAGTTCAGGTTTTCTGAGCATTAGCTGCTTGTTCTCCTTGTTTGTCACCCTGCAATAAATGTTGTACTTTTCTTCACCAAAACCCCGTGTCAGTAGATTGGCTTTGCTGCAGGCGAATAGACCCAAGTTTGGTTTGGTAACGCCTTGAAGAGATATCTGCACATCCACATTCATCAGAGCATTATTTACATTAGCAAAGACATGGAAACAACCTAAGTGTTCATCAATGGATGAATGGATAAAGAAGTTATTATACACACACACACACACACACACACACACACCAATGGAATATTATTCAGCCATTAAAAAGGAACTCCTTGTTGCCTATGGTCCAGCAATCCCACTCCTAGGCATCTATCTGGACAAAATTATAATTCGAAAAGATACATGTATCCCAATGTTCATTGAAACACTATTTACAATAACCAAGACATGGAAACAACCTAAATGTCCATCAACAGATGACTGGATAAAGAAGATGTGGTATATATATACAATGGAATACTATTCAGCCATAAAGAAGAATGAAATACTGCCATTTGCAGCAACATGGATGGACCTAGAGATTATCATACTAAGTGAAGGAAGTCAGAAAAAGGATGACAAATACCATATGATATCACTTATATGTGGAATCTAAAATACGACACAAATGAACCTATTAAACAGAAACAGATTCACAGACATAGAGAACAGACTTGTGGTTGCCAAGGGGGAGGGGGGAGGGGGAAGAGAAGGATTGGGAGTTTGGGATTAACAGATGCAAACTATTATATATAGAATGGATAAACAGCAAGCTCCTACTGTATAGCACAGGGAACTATATTCAATATCCTCTGATAAACCATAGTGGGAAAGAATATATATGTGTGTATAACTGAATCACTTTGCTGTATAGCAGAAATTAACACAACATTGTAAATTAACTATACTTCAATAAAATAATTTTTTTAAAAAAAGAGAGAGATGCCAGAGACGTTACTTTCTCTCCCTACCAGCTGAGGTCACAGTGAGAAGGTGGCCATCTACAAGCCAGAAAGGGACAGCTATCACCAGAAACCGACCATCGACCATGCTAGCATCCTGATCTTGAACTTCCATCCTCCAGAACTGTAAGAAATAAATTTCTGTTTCTCTGGAGGACCCTGACAGATGCAGCCATCTAAGCTTTTTGAGGATTTACTAAGCGTCAGTCGCTAATTCTACAGGGGAAAATGGAGTGAGAGTCTGAGCCACCCCAGAGAAGAAGTGCCAAACCCAGTGAGGTAGTGGGCAAACGTCAATGGAATCCCAGTTAAGGGACTTGAACTATTCTCCAAGGCCCAGATATTAGAAAAGGAGAGACGGTTCTCTTTTTTACTTAACATGCCGTATTAGACATGTGATTGAGAACTGATTATTACTCTGGGCTTTAGTCATGTGTTAGTAAAAAGGTATTATATTTTGTCTTGAGGAATAAATTGAAATATGTGCACGCTGAACAGTAAATTTTGTCTGTGATGTTTATGTAGGTATACTGATCCAGGGGTGCCAGACTGACATTATGCAGTAGATACCTGTGACAAAAACATTTACTGTTAACCGATGATTCCACCCACATTTCCCAGCTGCCTTTCAGTTAGACAGGGCATGTGACTAGTCCTGGCCAATGGGTTGTGAGTAGAAATGACTGTGTCAAACCCTAGGCCACAACAGAGAAAAAGGAAAGTGAGTTCTCCATGCCCTTTCTTCCCACATGGCAACAATGGGAGCCCTCTTGTTTCTCATGTTACAGCCACAAGATGTTGGTGTGTGAGCCGTGCAGTGTCTACGTGGAGCGAACCTCCCACAGATCTTCAATGGACATTAAATGTAAGCAAGTGGGAAACGTAGTTGTATTAATCCATTGAGATTTGAGGGTTGTAATATGTTACTGCCTCATAGCCCAGTCCATCTTGTCCACATACAACTGTGGCTGTCACTAGGAGTAGAGATGCAAATCCCTGGAGTCACCTTTGGAAGTAGACCACGGCTTATAGAAAACAGGTTGGGGAAGCCTCTTCAGGAGTGAACGTTTAAATGCTAATTAGACTGGGAATGAGGTTGCACAGCCTTCCAGCTGGTTTTACCTAAATCATGACTAGTCACTCCTTAGGCAGTTTTCTGGAATGGTATATGAGAGAAACAGAGAAAAGTTTCTCATATATTTTGTGAAGTCTATGGGTAGGACCGATGTACTCCATGTTACTACTGAAGCCCAGTCACAGATATAATTATGAACATGTGAGGGCATACGTTACGGAATAATAAGTCAATTGTAAGCAAAAGTTGAAGTGACCATAGTTGTTCTTATTGGCTGTCAGACAGAAGTGTCTGGATCACAATGCCGACTTATCCCTTTAAGAAACTTCTTGAGCAGATGAGACACCCTGCTAAAGAATCTTTGAAAATGAGACAGATTTTAATGTTGTAAGTGGCCCCAGATGAAAATTTGAATGGCAGACGGTTTTTTTGACACCTCAATCTCTTTATGATGGTCGCATTCTGGGGTCATGCACAGGAGAGGGGGAACATGTTCCACTGGACTGAAAGTCTCGTTGGTGATGGGTGCTCCCAGGCTAGAGCATCCCAACAGAGAGCCTGTAGCAAATGGCTATGCAAGGTAGGAATCAAAGGCGGGAGACAGAAAAGGTCTCTGGGGGGGTCATCAAACGTCGTGCTGGGAAAGGTTGCCTCTGATCAGAAACAAGATGTGAACACTTGGTTTATAATGATTCCAAAGCTGTCAACAGCAATGAGGCAGTGGGAAAAAGCCTGAGAAAGCCACTTTGGCTTGCGGACCTGGAGGGAGAGCGATGTTGGAAGCCTTAGCAGATTATTGCAAATGACATCAGTGACGTGAAGAAACGGATGGGCCACTAGGGGCAGGGGTGGGAAGATATCTGGAGAAACTGTCACTGCTAGAGTGTGGTGGAGGCTGCTTCAAGCCCTGGTATGAAATCTGGTGCGTAGGGTGGGCCACCAAAACCTGGGGAAATAGGCACCCCCAGCAAGGTGGCACATTCCTACTGCTAGTTTACAGTAATTACTCCTGCAGAACAATTCTAAATTCATGAAGATATTGCTCATTATGTTTAAAATTTGTAATCACTAGCCATCCCTCCCAATGGATTCCATTTAATGGAATCACATGGGAAGGCATGAATTGCTTGAGAGTATCAGTTCTGAAATGAGCAGCAAGTGCACTGGAAAGGCCACCGTTGTCCATTTAAAACAGAGGCTGTGAACAAGGGCCTCAGAGATACTGGTATCGTGGTGAAGGAGAATTAATGACAACATAACAGAAAGTGATAAGAAAAAGGTCAAGATGTGTCAGTAGGTGTGCCCTCTGAGACTTATACGTAGAGTGGCAAACAGAATTATCTAAACTATTTAAGGTAAAGTTTGGCGGATCTCTTGCTGTTGGATTCTGATCTCCTTCAGTAGCCTGGTGGCATAGTGGGTTTGTGGAGGACTGGGCTTTAGTACCCTGAATAAAATCAAAAAAGGAATAAGCTATTCAAATGTAACTGCAGACCTCCACGATACTGTGCACCAGAGGGAAAAATATTAATGCTTATTGATGAGAGTTTTGTACTGCGAAGTTAAATAAAGTTAAATACTACCTGTAATACAGGTAGTATTAGTACATTTATAGTATGACTTTATTTCCTGATGTAATAAGCCTTATGAGTCATGTACTTTTTCCAAGTTCTGTTTGCACAACAAAGTTCGGGCTGTATTTGAGATGTAGTGGCCAACTAAAGCAGGCACCATTGATGCCCTATCTAATATCCCCTAGACTCACCTCTGAGTTCACCTGCAGCTGTGGTAAAGAGCTTCCAGCGTGATTGCAGCTCCCCATTCCAAGTGCCTGCTTCTCTGCCTGAGGGCTGTCTGAAGCATCAGGGGAATTTGCTGAGCCACACACAGAAGCAACTCAAAGGATAAGACAGTTAATGTTCCAGAAACAGTGTTTCCCTGGTGGTGCAGTGGTTAAGAATCCACCTGCCAATGCAGGGGACACGGGTTCAATCCCTGGTCCAGGAAGAGCAACTAAGCCCGTGTGCCACAACTACTGAGCCTGCTCTGTAGAGCCCATGAGCCACAACTGCTGAGCCCACGTGCCACAACTACAGAAGCCCACGCACCTAGATGCCGTGCTCTGCAACAAGAGAAGCCACCGCAGTGAGAAGCCCGTGCACTGCAGTGAAGAGTAGCCCCCACTCGCTGCAACTAGAGAAAGCTCACATGCAGCAACGAAGACCCAACACAGCCAAAAATAAATAAATAAACATTTGAAGAAGAAGAAAAAAAGTTCCAGAAGCAATTCCTGACAGTTGGGGAAGGGAGAATGGTGGATTACTGCCCCAGCCTCCCAGCCTGCAGTGGAACAATTCTGAGATGCCCTCTACACAGTTTCTCAGAGAGTAATCAGAACAGTTGAGCCCTGGGACTTCCCTGGTGGCACAGTGGATAAGACTCCGTGCTCCCAGTGCAGGGGGGCCCAGGTTCGATCCCTGGTCAGGGAACAAGATCCCACATGCATGCTGCAACTAAGAGTTTGCATGCCACAACTAAGGAGACTGCAAGCCACAACTAAGGAGCCCATGTGCCGCAACTAAGGAGCCCGTCTGCTGCAAGTAACACCCTGTGCAACCAAATAAATTTAAAAAAAGAACAATTGAGCCCTAATCATGCACTGTGCTAATCTGCTCATTAACGCACTGTTTCTTAGCCTTTCTACCTTCCCTGTCTCATTTTCCCCACACCCACATGTGCTTCCTGGGATCACCTGGACCCAAGTCCTTGTATCAGGGTCTGTATTAGTCAGGTTTCTCTGGAGAAATAGAACCAGTAGGATAGATAGATCAATCTATTTCTCTATATCCATATCTATAGCTCCACGTCTATAGCTATATATCTATATCTACATCTATATCTATGTATCTATATAGAAAGATTATAAGGAAATGGCTCACGTGATTATGGAGGCGGGCAAGTCTAAAATCTGCAGAGCAAATGTTGCAGTTCAAGGCCAAAAGCAGGCAGGCTGCTACAGGCCCAGGAAGAGTCAATACGCCAGTGCAATGGCTGTCGGGCAGGAGAATCCTCTATTACTCAGGGGAAGGTCAGCGTTTTGTTATATTCAGGACTTCAGCTGAATGGATGAGGCCCACCCACATTATAGAGGGCAATCTGCTTTACTCAGTCTACTAGTTTATATGTTAATTTTATCCCAAAATACCCTCACAAAATACTCAGGATAACATTTAACCAAATATCTGGGCATCCTGTGGTCCAGTCTAGTTGACACACAAAATTAACCATTACAGGGTCTGATTTGGGGGAAATCCAAACCAAGGCACCAAGCATAGCTCATCAATTTGGAGAAGCGCCCCTTGTAACGAGAGTAGAAACCTCTAAGGAGAGTGTTTAATGTGGACCATACACCTCAGGAACCATACGTGCACTCTCTGACCCCTTGTCAACACTCCAACACATAGGCTTCTGGCCCACATTAAGGAGGCATTTTGGCCAGAAGGGAAAACCAGACCTGGTGTCGATGTCCGTGAATTTGAGACAGAAAGACTCCGGGTCCAGGATGGAATGAAAGCTTTGCTGTGTGGGCTCTGCCTGACATTTGCCCTAATATTCGGTTACATTTTGTCCCTCTCTGGACCAGGCACTTAGCCCCACTAATAGGGAGGTCCACCGATTGCTTACACCACCTACCTACACCATCTTGTGTTGCTCCTGGTTGAGCCCAAAGCAAGCGCCAGTAGCTTAGCCGGCCCCCGTTGGTGTTGCTGTCCGTGGTCCTGACAGAAGGAGCAAGCCTCTGCGTTGACACCTGTTTTGCTGTCCATGGTGCTGCCTAATGATTTTTTTAAAAAATTATTTTATTTTATTTATTTATTTTTGGCTGCGTTGGGTCTTCATTGATGCGCACAGGCTTTCTCTAGTTGCCTGTGAATGGGGGCTACTCTTCATTGCGGTGCGCAGGCTTCTCATTGCGGTGGTTTCTCTTGCTGCAGAGCATGGGCTCTAGGTGTGTGGGCTTCAGTAGTTGTGGCACCCAGGCTCAGTAGT
This sequence comes from Physeter macrocephalus, assembly GCF_002837175.3. Lineage (NCBI taxonomy): Eukaryota > Metazoa > Chordata > Mammalia > Artiodactyla > Physeteridae > Physeter > Physeter macrocephalus. Next base: position 250,754 of record NC_041215.1, read on the forward strand.
TGTGGCTCATGGGCTCTACAGCGCAGGCTCAGTAGTTGTGGCGCACAGGCTTTGTTATTTCATGGCAATGTGGGATCTTCCCAGACCAGGGCTCAAACCCATGTCCCCTGCTGTGGCAGGTGGATTCTTAACCACTGCGCCACCAGGGAAGTCCAATGATTCTTTTTTTATGCTCAGGAAGATGCTGCATATTGAAAGAGCAGGTTTTTGAAACGTAGACTAGAATTCAATGATAAACATGAGATTCTGGCTCTTGCTGATGTGTGTTATAGGATTTAGTGCTCTGGTGTATGTGTCCCCATTCAAACCGAAGAATCAATATTTTCTTGCTGCCCCATATTCCCAGAACAGGTTCTAGGATTTAGCACAGTTGATGGAAAAGAGCAGAGCTAAATAGAGAGCAATCAGGGCTGAAGCTTGCAGGCTATTAACCACATCAGGGGAGTCACTATCCTTTGGAAATCCCTGGCTTGGAATTTTCCTCTTTTGGACTTCCTATGTCCAACCTAGCAGAAAGTCTTGTGGATTCTATCTTCTAGATAGCTCTTAGATTAGGCTACTTCATCTCACCTCGGCCAACACTTCCATGACAATGATGATCATCACCACTACTACCATCACTACCTTCACTCTTCTAATTACCATTATTTCTTGCTGGGATCATCCCTTTAGGATAAAAATTTCCAAGTGGAATAACTCAGTGGAAGTATAGGCACGTTGTTTAAGGGTTTGATAGAATATCTGTACCAAGGTGCATTTCCACCAACCTTGTAAAAGAGGGCCAGAGCCACTTTCAGGTGGCAAAAGAGCTATCAGCAACACATTTCAATTAAAGATTGACCAAAAGAAATACATTAAAAAACGAAACAGGGAGTTCCCTGGTGGTCTAGCGGTTAGAATCGGGCACTTTCACTGCCGTGACCTGGGTTCAATCCCTGGCGGGGAAACTGAGATCCTGCAAGCCAAAATTAATTAATTAATCAATCAATCAAGTAAGTAAAAAGCATAAAGAAAAAAGCTAATGCTTACAGAGCACCTAGCATGCACCATGGCTGGGCAAGTGTATGTGGTGCTTTAAAACAAACCTTTGTGGTACGTTCTGTTTTCAGATGGAATAATGAGACACAGGTCAAGAAACTTGCCCAAGTTCAGACAAGACCCTCGGAGAAGGTCAGGTAAGCTTTCTGAGACCACACAGCAAGCGAGTGGCGCAGCAAGTACTGAAGCCGATGTTTGCCCCCCGCTCTCCTGACAAGAACTGCCAGGGGTCCCTGAGGAAGCAGAAGATGGGGAAGAGGGAAGGGAGCAGGCTGCGTCTGCGCGCGTGCGGGGAAGTGGGGGCTTCCGGGGCTGCAGGGTCGCCATAGCGGGTGTGATGCAATCACGCCCGTCGCTGCGTCAAAGGGCGGCTCCAGGGATGCGGGGACTGCAGTAGAGCTGGTCCCCACCGCCGCCCACCTCGCCCCTGCCGCCCACCGCGGCTGACCCGGCAGGCAACCGCTGCCGCTAAGCTTCGTCCAGCGTCAGGACCACCGCCCCGGAGCCACCAGCGACCCCGACAACATCTCTCAGCCACCGGCGACCCTGACAACCGCCCCCAGGTACCGGCGGTCCCTGACAACCACTCCGAGCCACCGGTAACCCCTGACAACCGCCGCCAGCCCCCCCCCCCCGTCCCCTCCCCGGGCGCCCGGGGCGCGCCATGAAGTCGGCGGTGAGCGCGCGCGGTGGGGTGTCTGGCGGCCGCGGGGGCGGCTGCTGGGGCGGGGGGCGAGGAGGCGGGGGCAAAGGAGGAGGCGGGGGCAAAGGAGGAGGCGGGGGCAAAGGAGCAGGAGGCGATGGCGGCGGCGCGGGGGGCAAGGGCGGCTTCGGAGCGCGGACGCGCGGCTTCGGAGGTGGCAGGGGCCGGGGGCGCGGTGGCGGAGACGGCAGGGACCGCGGAGGCGGCGGGCAGCGGCGTGGCGTGGCCAAGAGCAAGAACCGCCGCAGGAAGGGCGTCACCACGGTATCCGTGGAACCGCACCGGCACGAGGGGGTCTTCATCTACCGCGGGGCGGAGGACGCTCTGGTCACACTGAACATGGTGCCCGGCCAGTCGGTGTACGGCGAGCGGCGGGTCACGGTGACCGAGGGCGGCGTGAAACAGGAGTACCGCACGTGGAACCCCTTCCGCTCCAAGCTGGCCGCGGCCATACTGGGCGGGGTCGACCAGATTCACATCAAGCCCAAGTCCAAAGTGCTGTACCTGGGGGCCGCCTCGGGGACCACCGTCTCCCACGTCTCCGACATCATCGGCCCTGATGGCCTAGTCTACGCGGTCGAGTTCTCCCACCGCGCCGGCCGCGATCTGGTCAACGTGGCCAAGAAGAGAACCAACATCATCCCAGTCCTCGAAGACGCCCGGCACCCCCTCAAGTACCGCATGCTCATCGGGATGGTGGACGTGATCTTTGCCGATGTGGCCCAGCCAGACCAGTCCCGCATCGTGGCTCTGAATGCCCACACCTTCCTGCGCAACGGGGGCCACTTCCTCATTTCCATCAAGGCCAATTGCATTGACTCCACCGCCTCTGCCGAGGCGGTGTTTGCTTCTGAGGTGAGGAAGTTGCAGCAGGAGAATTTGAAGCCTCAAGAGCAGCTGACCCTGGAGCCCTATGAGAGGGACCACGCTGTGGTCGTCGGGGTCTATCGGCCCCTTCCCAAGAGCGCCAACAAGTAGCAGCCCAGCTCGGGCTGTCCCTGAGATAATGCCTAAGACTGTGCTGTGTTCGGTGTTACTATATGTGTGTTTTCTTTGTGCACCGCTTTTCTATTAAATGGCATAAAGAAACAGTACCCAGGTGTATCAGTGAGGCCAGACTCAGTTATCCCCAAATCTCCAAATCCCCCAAACTCTAAAATAGCCAAGATAACAGGTGATAGGGGTCCATCCAGGATCAGCCTGGGGACTGTGCTTACTCCAATCACTCAGGGTCCCGACTCTTCGGGGCCCCTCTTCACTCATCACAGGGGCAGGGGAAGAGAGCTGGGAAAATAACGAGCTTATAAAATCCCCTTTGGAACTGAGGGGACGCTTCTTACACATTGACCGTGTCACGTGACCAAGCCTGACTCCAGGGAGTAGCATTGGATACTGATGGACAGTAGTATAGTCTAACACACCCAATCTGTCTGACTCCAAGCCAGAGTCCTAACCATAATATATATTTAGTACTTTACTCGTCAAGGAAGCCCTTTTGCTTTCCCTAGTATGAGTAATCAGCACACCAGCCCCAAGATGGCTTTGTTACCATTACCCTTTTACAGGGGAAGCCACAGAGCTTCTGAAGGTAAACTGGTTGCACAGCCAGTAAGGAGGTAGAACTTAACTGCCAGTCTTTGCGCCTCTAAAATCACTGCTATTTCCTGTACGCCAATGGGATCTTACCTCTCCCCGACATGGCCCACGCTGAACAGACCACAAGTCCTAACACAAGGACACACACACAGAGCAGGGCCCTCTGGCTTCTCTGTGTCCTTTCTCCACCTCCCTGTGGCACCCTTTTCTTCGATTTCAAAATAACAAAACAAGGCAGGGAGGTAGGATGCGAGTCCACCTCAAAAAGTATTCCCACCACAAGGCATAACACACCCAAAGTGGCATCACCAAGTGTCTCAGAAATAACCAGAAAAATGACTCCCAGAAAGTATCTGTCTTTGAAGGGCATTTTCTGCAGGCCCTGAATCTCAGTCCATTCAATTCTGGCTCTCAAAAGCAGCCCAAAGGGAGCAGGAGAGTGAAGAGTCCCAGGAGAGCTGGCAATGTTCCAAAACCAAGACTTAAAAAGGCCTTTCATGTATTCATTCACTCATCCACTCAAGAAATCCCCATTGCCAATGGCCACCGTCATCGACATTGCATCCGGGAATGACTGCTCCCTAATCCGTCATTTGGAGAGTGGGTCTACCTTCCTGAAGATGTGCTTGGATAGAGGTTATGGTTAGTTTGCATCTTCTGAGGGCATACTTCCTTCACCCAATAAGAAGATAAATCAGATTTCTAAAGGGCAGCCACCCCTTCTACTCCTCCCCTCCCCTTCCCACAACGCACACACAAAAGCTATTCCATACAATGCAGGGGGAGAGCTACAGTTCAGATTTGCTGGCCAGACTGACTCAGGAAGTAGAGGGTGAACGGAGTAAATGTCTGCAAAACCCTGAACCAGGCATTTCCACAGACAATGTGAGGTCTTCATTAAAACCCTGCAAAGCGAGGATCATTATTCCTATTTAACAGAGGAGGAAACTGCAGTTCGGAGAGATGACATAACTTGCTTAAGATCCCCCAGTAAGTGTCACAGCCAGAAACCAAACCCACAGGAGTCTGACTCCAAAATCGATGGCCTTTCCTCTGAGGTCTTAGCTGGCTCCCTTACTCTGAAAAGCCCTCTCTCCAGTCCTAGGCTAATTGATTCATTGCTGGGATGAAACCCTGAGGCTGGGAATGGACTCCCAGGAAACAGGATGATTCCTTTTGGAATCTTAAAGGGTCCAGTCCTTCCTCAGAGGCAGCTCAGTCTCAATAAGGAGCTCTTGGAGCCTCCTTACAAGGTGTCTGTCCCTCCAGATCTGGGACATGGCAGGGGAAACTTGGGCTCTTTCCTTGGTGTGAGCATTCCCACATACACACAGAGAAAATTTATAGTCCACGTTTGAAGCTGCTTGAAGTGGGAACATCAATGGAGACATGGCATGAAAAAAACCTCCTGAAGAATGTCTCTGAGCTGTAGACGGGTTCCTGGGCCAATGGAACAACATGGTAAGTCCCAGGAGAAACATAGGAGTAAGGACTAAGGGAATATAGGAGGGAAGCTGAAAACCTGGTTTTGGAGGATGGGGAGGAGGTGGGGGAAGCATGGGACTGTAATTCCAGTGGGCAGTGAGGTTCAGGACATACATAGCAGTGACACCGGGCACCTGACCTGCTTGGGTTCCCAGAGGCATTAAATTGGGGTCCCTAGGCGTCTTAGACTGCTGTGGCTACCCTAACAAAATACCACAGTCTGCATGCCTTAGGCAATAGACGTTTACCTTCTCACAGTCCTGGAGCCTGGAAGTCCAGGGTCAAGGTACCAGCAGGGTTGGTTTCTGGTGAAGCCTCTCTCCTTGGCTTGTCAATGGCTGCCTTCTCCCTGGGTCCACACATGGCCTTTTCTCTGTGTGCTCAAGGAGAGAGAGACTGAGAGCAAGAAAGAGAGAGGGGAGGAGAGAGAGATCGCTGGTCTCTTCCTCTTCTTAGAAGCACTCCGGCCCTCTCAAATTACAGCCCCACCCTTATGACCTCCCGGAACCTTAATTACCTCCTTAGAGGCCCTATCTCCAAATACAGTCACATTTGAGAGTTAGAGCTTCAACATTTTGATTTGGGGGAATACGATTCAGCCCATAACACTAGGGCTGGATGGGAACTTTCAGCTAAAATGCCCATCTTGCTGGCTTTTGGAAAGTGACTGGGGAAAGCAATGTGCAACTGAAGTTCCTGCACAAAGCTCTGAGTGTTATCCCTTTCTCCCAACTTTCCTCTACTGTCAGTGTAAAATACCCGAGGATTAACAGTTAACAGAGAGGCCGTGGGTTGGAGCGGGCGGTGGGTGGGGTGAGGAGTGATGGGGAGGGAACTTAGTTGAGCTTCTAAGAGGATTGGTTGAACCTGGGAATTGGTTCAGCTGGGTGGGATTTGCTGCTGAGTTTCAGAGAATAAGCAGCCTGACAAGAGCCACGGTTGAGCCCAGCCCAGGTGCAGTGAGGCTGGAGGCTGATGCTCAAAGACCGGGTGAGATGGACCCTGACTCAAAGAGAGTCAGCAGGAACCAGCAGGAAGAACACACAGACCCCACCTACCACCTACCCTCACCCTCACCGTGATGTCCCTCAGCCTCCTCCACCCCGATGCCCCTTGGGATAAGGGGAGGAAGAATGGGGAGGGAAAAGAAAACAAAAGGGACTGTTTTAAACCGGAAGAAACCAACTTCTTTTCAACTGGCAATTTCCCTCACAGCTGCAGGCCTGCTACCAAGCAAGATGCTTTAACCACATCGGGGCCGCAGTGAGTATGTTTGGACTCTGCAACACTCGTATTTGTCAAGCACTTATGATGTCCCAGGCATAGAGATAAGCATTTATTTGATTGCAAAAAGTGTTGTTTTTAAACTAATAACGGGAACAAACATAGCAGAAGATACTGAAACATAAATGTTCAGGTTAACATTTGCTGTAAAATGCACACTGGTGTCAGAGCTGCCGGAAACGTCTGTGTGGCCTGGAGCGAGAGAGCACGTGAGACCCCTGGCCAGCGCCCTGCCCCTTTCTCTTTCCACCCCTGGTTCTGCCCCACCTCCTGAAGAGGCTCACACGCATGTCTGTAGACTCCCAGCCCTCAAATCCAAGATCCGACCCCCTGCTCTTCAAGCCTCCTTAAAGGAGGCTTCCTTTAAGCCCCTTGGGACTGGAGTTGTAAACTGGGAGCGTGGTCCCTTCTTGGGAGGACTGGCCTGAGGAAGACTGATGGAAGCGGACTTGGGCTGTTCAGGCTGGGCGCCCGGTGCCCAGTGCAGGATCTAGAAGGTGGTGGCGTGGGCTCCTGGGAGCATGGCCCTAGGCCCGTATGGACTCCTTGCCCCGTGGGGCAAGGTGCAGGCAGAGGGAGGCCAGAGTGCAGCCCTGTAAGTGTGGGGCCCAGGGCAGGGGCCCTGGCTGACCAGGTCTGAGAGTGGCCCCTTGGCCCGTTCACTCAACCAAATCTCAGTGTTCCTCTTAAGGAGGCCAGTCTAACTCTTCCAAGTAGTCTTCCTGGCTCTTGGGCTCACAGGAAATTCCTCTTGATTCACGTTCTGAGGGAGACAACATTTACCGTGCACGTAGTATGTTCCAGGTGCCTCCAGACACCTTGTTTCACTTAATTCCCATAACACCCCCTGGGAGGCAAGTGTTATCCTCCCTGATATCACAGATGAGGAAGCTGAGGCTCAGGAAAGTGACAGGAGTCACCCAAGGTGTGATGGGGCTGGAGAATGGAAGATCTGGGGTGTCCTGGAGCAGAACTGTACGTATTCATTCTCTAAATCAGTGAAATTAAAACCAGACGCTCTAGGGGGAAGGCCTGGCATCGGTGTTTTGGTAAGTCCCCCAGGTGATCCTAATGTGCATTCAGGGCTGACACCACTATTTAAAACCCCATACCACTCTTGCTGTTGAGTGGGAAAGGCAGATTTAGGACAGTACTTTGAATAACTGGAAGATGACAGCTGAGCTTTTCTGCAGAGTCTCTGGACAGCCCAGGATGCCCCCTGAGATTCCTAAAAGAAGGAGGGTTGAAGTCTGTGACTGAAGACAGTTACTGGTATTCCTGCCTCTCTGCTCCCTGATTGAGTGCTGCCTACGGATCTTGTTTGTAAGGAGCTCAGCTGAGCTGGGAGAGAGAGCTGAGCTGCCAGGTGTGGGAGGAGCTCAAGAGGCAAGGAGCCAAATATGAGAGTTCAGTCTTTAATCATTTACTGTGATGGAATAAGCAAAAGGCTAAAAGTGGAGAAAGCGCCAACTCCCCTGTTCCATATTCTCACATGGAAAGGCGCCCCAGCCAAGGGTCGGGGGATCAGAGCTCCTTGGGGATGTCTTACTGCTGAAGGCACCCTTGAAAAAAAGGCTCCAACATTTTACGGACCCTGAGGCTGCTGGTGAGGGGACGAATGGGGAAGGCTGGGCGTGGAAGTCTTCAAGGTTCTCCCCTCCCCCACAAGGAGGCAGAGGTCCTCAGATCAAAACCTATGGAGGACTTCCCTGGCGGTCCAGTGATAAGACTCCGTGCTTCCCCTGCAGGGGGCACGGGTTTCCCTGGTTGGGGAACTAAGATCCTGTATGCCGCATACAGCCAAACACACAGCCAAACACACAGCCAAACACACACACCACACACACACACACACACAACCTGTGGAATGAAGGTGACGGGTAGGAATGTAAATTTACCTGCCGAGGGCCCTGAGTCCTTGACCGCAAGTCCCTTCAGAAACCGAGGTGCGCCGGCTGTGCCCCAGGTCTGGTGTGAGGAGGGCAGCTTCCCCTAGTCCCACCGGCTGTGCCGTCTGAAGCCTTCCTAATTGCCTGTGGTCAGGCCTGAGAAATCAGTAACACATGATTTTTTTTTTTTTTTTTTTTTAGAGAGCTCTTTTTCTCTTTTTTAAAATTTATTTATTGGTTGCGTTGGGTCTTCGTTGCTGCGTGTGGGCTTTTTCTAGTTGCAGCGAGCGGGGGCTACTCTGTTGCGGAGAACGGGCTCTAGGCACCCGGGCTTCAGTATTTGTGCCTCGCGGGCTCTAGAGCGCAGGCTCAGTAGTTGTGGCACATGGGCTTAGTTGCTCCGCGGCATGTAGGATCTTCCCGGGCCAGGGCTGGAACCTGTGTCCCCTGCATTGGCAGGCGGACATTCCCTGCACCACCAGGGAAGCCCCCCCATGTGTTTCGTATATAAATCGTCAAATGGAAACAGCCTCCAGTACATGCTACTAACACAACTTTCCTACTTCTCCTAAGGCCACACATCCACTGGCACATGACCTACCTTCCAAATTGTCCGGTGACTGAAGTTTCACTTCTCCATAACATGAATCGCCATCCTTCCATCCTCTGATAGCAGTGTTTTTGCCACCTGCTACTAGTCCCTAATCCAGGGCCTCATTATTTAGGTTTCTATTCTTCAGCGGCATCCATTGCTGGTACCAACGTCTGTATCAGTTGGGATGGGTATATCAGATGGGTTAGGCGGTGGTAACAAACTCCCAAAGTCTGTGCCTAAATGAACAGTTTGTTTTCTTCCTCACACTATACTACCTTCATTATTTTGTGGGTGGTTGAGGGAGAGGGGCCTCTGTTAATTTTAGTCATTTAGGGATCCAGGCTAACAGAGTAGCCACCATCTTGAATGCTGCTGGCTGTCAAGAGGGAAAAGATGGCTCCGGAAAGTCTCAGGTGATTAAGTGCTCTAGCCATGACATGGTAGTTCCAACCACAACTCACTCACTAGTTGGCCAGAACCAGTCATATGAACCTTTTCAACCATGAGGGAGCCTGGAAGTACAATCCTACTGTGTTGGAAAGGTGGAATAAAGATCTCTGCTCAACATTAATGATGAACACAAGAAGATAATCACATGTGGGGTAAGAAATTTTCCTCAGGGACTTCCCTTGCAGTCCAGTGATTAGGGATCTGTACTTACACTGCAGGCGGCACAGACTCGATCCCTGGTTGGGGAACTAAGATCCTACATGCCAAGCAGGGAAGGAAGGGAGGGAGGAAGGGAGGGAGGGAGGAAGGAAGGAAGGAAGGAAGGAAGGAAGGAAATTTGCCTGAGATCATATGCCTAGTGACTAAGAGCAGAATTTGAAACCATGTTCCAGAATACTTGCTTTTAATCACTACTCTACACTGCCTCCCAAGCCATTAGCAAATAATTATTTTTTTCCCTTTTTTTGGCCATGCCACGCGGCTTGTGGGACCTTAGTTCCCTGATCAGGGGTCGAACCCACGCCCCCTGCATTGGCAGCACTGTCTTAACCACTGGACCACCAGGGAAGTCCAGCAAATAGATTTTTACGTCGTTGCCATGTAACTTAATTGTTATGCTTTGAGAATGTGGCCTTATTTTTTGAAATTTATTGACTTATTCTGTGATCTTGTACATGATCAATTTTCGTACATACTCCATGTGTGCTTGAGAATAATGTGCACCCTCTCATTGCTGGATGCAGAATTCAATGTACGTCCATTAGGTCAAGCTTAACCATGGTGTTCAAACCTATTTTGCTGATTTTGTTTGCTTGAACTATCAATACTTGAGTGAGGTGTTGAAATCTCTCACTGTGATAATTTCATGCCTTAAAGTTTCATCACTTGTAGATTTTCTATTTATTTAGCTATTTTATTACTTGCATATATATATATACTTTAAAAAAATTTTTATTATTATTTTTTTTTTGTGGTACGCGGGCCTCTCACTGCTGTGGCTTCTCCTGTTGTGGAGCACAGGCTCTGGACGCACAGGCTCAGCGGCCATGGCTCACAGGCCCACCCAGACGCTCCGCAGCATGTGGGATCCTCCCAGACTGGGGCACGAACCCGTGGTACCCTGCATCGGCAGGCGGACTCTCAACCACTGCGCCACCAGGGAAGCCCCTTGCATATATATTTTAAACTGTGATGTCTTCTTGGTTCACTTTATGATTACATAATGACCCCATTCCTAATGATGACTTTTCAAGTTTATTTTGCTTGTCTTAATATAGCTACATAAGTTTTCTTCTGGTTAGTGTTTGCCTGATCTTTTTTTACCCTTCTGATTTCAAACTGTCCAGGTCCTTTTATTTTAGCATCTATTACAAAAAGCATATAGGTGTTGTTTTCCTTTTAAACCAAATCAGACAATCTCCTTAATTGACAAACTTAGTCTACTTTCTTGGATTCTCGATGCCCAAACTTGGCTCTTGGTGTGTGAAAGATCCTAGGACATCTCTAATCAGAAGTTTGCTCTTGGACTAAGAGGTTTCTTTTTTTTTTTAATTAAAATTTTTTTCCCCAGCTTTATTATGGTATGTCTAAGATTCAAGATAGACTTCCTTTATTTACAGCACTGGGAAAATGTCAGACAAAAGCAGTATTATGGAAAGGAACCCAGGAAAAAACACAATGTCAGTAATTTAGTTTTCTTAAGTGTCTAGAATTGGTTGAACTACAAATTTCATAATCAAGAGTGAGGACAGCGAATAGGATATGTTAACAGAAGTGTGAGTGGCTATTGTGTCCACCATTCTAGATGCCATTAGGAACATTTGTGATTCATGGGAAGAGGTCAAAATATCAACATCAACAGGAGTTTGGAAGAAGGTGATTCTCATCTTTATGGATGACTTTGAGGGGTTCAGGACTTCAGTGAAGGCAGTAACTGCAGATGTGGTGGAAAATAGCAAGAGAACTAGAATTAGAAGTGGAGCCTGAAGATGTGACTGAATTGCTGCAATCTCATGATAAAATGTTAATGGATGGGGAGTTGCTTCTTATGGATGAGGAGAGAGTGGTTTCTTGAGATGGAATCTACACCTGGTGAAGATTATTCAGATAACAAAGCATTTAGAATATTACTTAGTTGATAAAGCACTGGCATGGTTTGAGAGGACTGACTCCAATTTCAAAAGAAGTTCCACCGTGGGTAAAGTGCTACCAAACAGCACTGATGCTACAGAGAAATCACTGTGAAAGGAAGACTCAATGCAGTAAACTTCATTGTCATCTAATTTTAAGAAATTTCCACAGCCACCTCAACCTTCAGGAACCACCACCCTGATCAGTCAGCAGCCATCAACATGGAGGCAAGACCTTCCACCAGCAAGATTACAACTGCCTGAAAGCTCAGATCATGATGGTTAGCATTTTTCAGCAATATTTTAAAATGAAGGTATGTACATTTTTTGACATAATGATATCGCACACTTAATAGACTACAGTATGGTATAAACCTAACTCTTACATGCACTGGGAAAACAAAAAAAACTCACGTAGGGCTTCCCTGGTGGTGCAGTGGTTGGGAGTCCGCCTGCCGATGCAGGGGACACGGGTTCGTGCCCCG
>NC_041215.1:263877-303700 GCF_002837175.3 Physeter macrocephalus
CGGGAAGATCCCACATGCCGCGGAGAGACTGGGCCCGTGAGCCATGGCCACTGGGCCTGCGCGTCCGGAGCCTGTGCTCTGCAACAGGAGAGGCCACAGCGGTGAGAGGCCAGCGTACTGCAAAAAACAAACAAACAAACAAACAAACAAAAAAACAACTCACGTAACTCGCTTTATTGCAGTGGCCTGGAACAAGCCCAAAATATCTCTGGGGTATGCCTGTAGTAGCTCTAGAAAGCCTTAAAGCTGGGAGGGATGGAGGACTAGGAAATGAAAAAAAGGGTATCTACTGTATGAGCCCACTTACAATAACAACTGTAGAAAAAATAAATTGAATCTAGTGACAGAAAGCAGATCATTGGTTGACAGGGGATGGGGCTGGGAAGGGACAGCCTAGGGCGGAGGCCAAGGGAACTTTTTGGAATGATGGAAATATCTTGAAAGGGTGGTTACCTGGGTGTATAAACATATTTACTTAAATATACCGTTAAATATTATTGTACTTAAAACCATACCTCAATAAAGTTGATTACAAAAAATAAACAGGTCCAAAACCAAAAGTAAACAAAAATCAGTAGTAGCAGTTACAAATTCACTGTAATCTTTTTTTTTTTTTGAGGCATTAAACAGATGTCCTGAAAACCGGAATAGGTGTTCTAGGAAATCTGAAAACACAAGGTATCAGGATTCTTTATTCAAATTGTTAAAATATCATACCTAAAACCAAAACAAAACAAAACCCAAAACCTACGTAACACATATTCACTTAACTTTTTCCAAGTTCAGGGCCTTGAATTTCCTGAATGGCATGTTTAATATATGATAAAATTTGGATTTTCCCCCACCAAAGAAATTGGGGGTAGCAGACTCCAAACTCTAGCTAGAGAAAAATGAGCAAATTGGGCTCTTCAGTCCAAAAGAACATGCCTTCATGGTTTTGATAATTTTTGTTACTGTTTCTAGAAACTGTAAAGGTCACTTTTATAGCCCTGGCTGGAGATGTGCACTTATTTACCTAAATGTAAGTAAATGTACTCGTGTATTGTTCACCTCTGGGAAAAGCAACACTAAATACCAATTTTTTTATGTAAAGAAGGAGGTACAATCCCAGAGATGAGGAGTCAGGTTTTCCAAGTTTATTTTAGAAAACAGAAACAAAAACGAAACTTAAAAACTCTCAAAATCAGAAGCATAGGAATATCTTAAAATAGTTTACAAAGCTTTTTGCATAGGAGATCCAGACTTCAGGTGCAGAAACATTGTTTGTTCAATACACAATACACTCCACTGAGGAACATGTCAACAGAAAAGAGACGTCTACCTTTCAAAATGTATACACCAGCTCTATGTAAAGAAGTAAATTTTCCCTCCTGGAATAAATTTATTTTTATTATTATTTTTTAAAATAGATTTTTGTTGGAGTATAATTGCTTCACAATACTGTTAGTTTCTGTTGTACAACAAAGTGACTCAGCCATATGTATACACATATGCCCATATCCCCTCCCTCTTGCGTCTCCCTCCCACCCTCACTATCCCACCCTTCTAGGTGGTCAGAAAGCCCCGAGCTGATCTCCCTGTGCTACGTGGCTGCTTTCCACTAGCTAACTATAAATTTATTTTGAATGAAGCACTTAAACTACGCATGTAGCCTTCAACTACGGTTGACCCTTGAACAACCTGTGGAGTTTGGGGGGCCTGATCCTCCGCACAGTTGAAAATCCACGTATAACGAGTTGGCCCTCTGCATCCGGTTCGGTTCCTCTGCACCTGTGGATTCAACCAATCTCGGATCATGTAGTACTGCAGTATTTACTACAGAAAAAAATCTGCGTGTATGTGGACCCGCACAGTTCAACCCGTGTAGCTCAAGGGTCAACTGTACTTTTGCTCTTCAGTAGTTTATTTCCAATCCCTTGCAATACACTTGGAGAGCTAAAGTATAGCTCAAATCTAATATTTCCACACCAAACTCGTAAGTTTTCCCTTAGTCACTGTCTCACACTTTTTTCAGCCTACTGAAAATTTTTTTTTTAAAACAAAGGATATGTACCTTCACAAGCTACCTGGTCGTCTTCATGTTTTCAACCATTCCTGTATGCCTGGAGTCTAGACAATCAGTTTGAAAACTTAGAAGTCAATTTTCCAACTTAATTCCTCACATATTGCGGAACACCATCGAAGCTTTTACAAGAACAACGCTAACAGACATTGTCTATTAAAAGCAAAGAAATGAAGTTTTGGTTTAGAGAAAAGTGTGTGTGACATAACCCTTAACAAACTGTGGTAAGAAAGTACTGCACATGTTCTGGCATCTCTGCTGGGAGCGCATCTAAGGGCCACTCTGCTGTCAACATCCATTTCTGGCATAGGACACCATGGCCTCGGTTGAAGGAAAAGCAAAGCTTTTCACATAATAAACGTAAGGCTTAAATTTCAGGAAGGTTTGCATTGCATCTCTGCTAAACTAACATTTGTGCTTTCTAAGGCTGGGGAGAGGAAAGTGGGGAAAAACTTCAATTACATCTTATAAAGGGAGACTAGATAGATAACTAGACACTTCCTCTACAATTAATTCACTCAATAAGTATTTTTTACTGAATGCCTTCTCTGTGCCAAGTACTGGGAATACAGAGGTGAGCAAGACTTTACGAAGTCCTTTCTCTGTTTACATTCTACTATAGTTGATTCAATTAAAACCTTATATTTATTTGAAGTGGAAATGTGGGAATACAATATATAAACAATAAAAAGATAACACAGTAAACAACTTAAGAGTATTTATTTGCAAAGTAGGAAATAAAAATCATGATTTTAACATTTATTTAGAATATGAACAAAACTAGAAAAAGTTAAAACTACAGAAAAGGTAGAGAGTACTGAATTTGGCTTAGTGGCTATATAATACAAACAAGCAAAACCCAAGTTTCTTTCATGCAAATAAGCCTTAAGGAAAAGAGAACAGGAATGATTACAGAACAGACCACAAGTATTTTTAAAATTTACATAAGAAACTGTACATAAATGAAAAAATAAATTAGACAATTTACAAGAAATGTTTTATGGGTTATAATAGGCTATAACTTAGTTTATTATGAATAAAATTTGTAGCACATCATACATTTTTACATCACAGATTCAGTGTTAGAATAATTCCAACATGACAGAGCTCAGACTTGGCAAGAACAATGCAATAGATAGAATAAGTCAACTTAAACGGAAATGGCTTGTATAAGTAAAATTAACACAAACATCTTCTAGGTATGATTTGATCTGTAACTGGGCACAATTTAGACAAATGCCACTCAATTTGTTAAAAAGTCAAAAGTTTCACTGTAGTTCAAATAAAAAGTCAAAGCACACAATGTATTAAAAAAATGATAAAACCATCTTAACCTGACTTACATCCATGTTCCATTAATCGTATTTAGGACAAGGAGACCAGAATATTAATGTTAGGTCTATAAAGTTATCTTTTGTTTCTAAATGTAAACTAAAAAGGGCACCTCAGAAAAAAAGTGGCAGATTTAAAATGGCTTAATACTCGTGACAACTATCAACTGTGCTAGGTATGAGATCCATATGATTCAGAGACACAACATAAAGCTAAAATAATCTCAAACTATCTGCATTATTTATGTATATTTTACAAATTATACAAAACTGAAATGTTTTCTTTGAAAGCTACTGGAACTGTAGGTACTGCAATGTATGAAAGATGTTGAGAAATAGAAAAAAAATCAGCACTATCTTAGACTTGAAATTTAGTTGCACATTTATACAATTCAAAACCTTGGATTTTAACTTTATTCACTCCTTTGAAAAATACATTCCTCATTAGTTCTTTTTTTTTTTTTTTTTTTTTTTTTTGTGGTATGCGGGCCTCCCTCTGCTGTGGCCTCTCCCGTTGGGGAGCACAGGCTCCGGACGCACAGGCTCAGCGGCCATGGCTCACGGGCCCAGCCGCTCCGCGGCATGTGGGATCCTCCCAGACCGGGGCGCGAACCCGGTTCCCCTGCATCAGCAGGCGGACGCGCAACCACTGCGCCACCAGGGAAGCCCCACTCATTAGTTCTTTTAAACACAAAATTACTGGCCGCTACAGCAAAAAGACTGAAAATCTAAAAAGAGAAATAGCCTTTTGACTGCAAAAAGAGCCAGAATGTAAAGATTTTGGTTTTTTTCTTAAGGAAAAAAAAAAAACTGATTTCCTCTCAAACACATAATTCAGTACCAACTGTAGTACCTGAAGT
Source organism: Physeter macrocephalus (assembly GCF_002837175.3). Lineage (NCBI taxonomy): Eukaryota > Metazoa > Chordata > Mammalia > Artiodactyla > Physeteridae > Physeter > Physeter macrocephalus. The sequence goes on from NC_041215.1 coordinate 268,131, forward strand.
CCCAACATCAACTCACTGCTACATTTATTCAGCTGGAAATATCAGACACATGTACAATCTGATTATTCTCAGGCAATCCTAAGGATAAAGGCATTTTAGGTCTTTATCATACCTGATGTAGATGACTACAATCCATGATATTTCAACTCACTTAGAGATCATTAAAATTGTGTTTTATAAATCCTACTACGAATTGTGTTTGACAAAGGCAATAATTCTAGGAGGGGTTTATCCCACCATCTATCCCAACTCACAGTGATCAGAAATAAGAAACAGCTTAAAGAAAAGGGCTATTAAAAAAAAAAATCCCCAATATATCTAACATTCAAACATCCATAAATTTAGTGGTATGTTTCTTTTTGTACAATGGAAAAGTTCTAATAATGCCCATATAATTTTGAAGTTATAGCACAATAAAAATTCCAGATAGTTTTACAGATTAAAGCACATACACACACACACACACACACCCTTGATATTACTTTAAGGTATATCTACTACTTGGCCATTACAGGCAATAACAAAACATTATGAGAGAATAACTAATACCATTCTATGGTGAGAATCCAAAAGCTAGTACCTCTCAACATATATCAACACAAATAAAATGAACTCTAAAACATGATGCCACATATCTGAGCAAATTCTTTTCGTCACTTCAAATGCTGCCATGAATGGAGCAACTAACTGTCTTCTGGGACAGTCTGCTTTCCATGGAACCCTTATTTTCAATAGGTTATTAAAATACCTCAAAGGAAGAAAAATAATTACTCACTTTTTGGGGTCTTTGCTCATCAGTTACTAGGCTCAGTAGAAATATAAAGCTATGGTCTCAAATATTGAAAACAGGCAGTAATATAGATAAAGCACATTACTTTTTGAGATTATCTGATGACAGAAACAAAGTTGGCTGAATTCCTTCTCTATTAGAATAAAACACCCTAAAATAAACAAACTTATTGGGAAAATAGGACATCATTGACATTTCATGGCAAATCATCATGTTAAATAAGGTCAAAGAGTACTATTACAAAAATGCAGTATGTTTCTAATATTTTGTTTATACATACCACAAAACAGTAAGTTAAATGCAAAATAACACATACTCATTTTTCTGGTGATCATCCAGTTTTTACATGGCTTTAGAAGAGAAAAAGTTTCTAAACTACATTCTCAAATGCAACAGACTAAAAAGCATAAAGTGCTCAATAGAGAATAAACAAAATATTAAAATATGAAACATTTTGCATATAACAAGCAGAGTGGTTATAAAGGACATTTGGAAACTACTGCCTTGCTAAGCTTTCCACCCAAAAATTCGACCTTAGAAATCAAGGCAAGATGCCTTGATTCAAGGAAGGACGGACTGCTCTTGGAAGGCAAGAGTACCGCTGGACATAGAGGAAAACCTTTTCCCTTTGAGCTGCCTCATTTTTCTTACAGAAGTGGACTTTCAGGAACTGGTACTGAGAATACAACAATCACATCTGCACGCAAAGGTAAAAAACTCAGGAATCTTCACAGTCTAATATTTGGCAAACAATCTGAACCTCTAGAAGGACTGTCAAGACGCCACGTAAATTACTGGCAATAGCACTAACTTTACCTAAACTAAGAGTCCACCTATTTAAACTAGAGTAGCTGAGCAAGGAACGCCCTTGTCAATAGGCAAGGAAGTCTACTAGTACTTTGTCTTTGGAGAAGTCGGGGTGTAGAACTGAAGGCCATTAGTTCTCAAAGTCTCTCTGGTTAAAAGGCAGTCTTCTGGGCGTACAGATGGTGGTAGTGGTGGTGGAAAGTTCTAGACCTTGTGTTCTTTACCAAGCGCCCAAGCAAACTGATAGTGATCCTTGCATTTGAAAATGTTATTTTTAAAAATGAAAATTAAATCCACAAGTTATAAACAAGATTCTCCTTGTGTGTAGAGAACTCAATGAAGAATTAAAAGGGTTTCTTTTTAGTCCTTTAGAATTGGCTTCTTAAAGTTCAATTAGCTAAGGTGTGTGTGTGGGGTTAAGTCTTTGGAATCATCAAATTTACTGCAGTGAAGGAAATATACATTTTGAAGACTGATGAGGATGCTCAGGATATGTCTTGGGCAACTTTATAAGTATCATTAGAAAAACGATACCTACTATAATGAGATGGCAGGATGCAATGTAAGATGTTTTTTGGAATGGTCAGAAATACAGCTTGTCTGAATATAAGAAACTAGGCCAAATGAGGCATTTCTTATCCCTCTTTACATATTTAAAAAATAAGGTTCTCAGGTGTTCCCTCTCTCACATTCTTTAAAAAGTCCAGATTCAAATTTAAGTTTTAATGAATACATGATAGTGTTCATTTTTAAGAGCTAGTTCTAGAAACTACACTAACACAGTAACCACTACCCAAACGTGGCTACTGAGAACCTGAAATGTGATTAGTCTAAATTGAGTTGTGCTGTAAGTGTAAAATACATACTGATTTTGAAGACTAAGTAGCAACAATCCCCCAACCCAAAAAATCCCCTAAATAACTTTTTATAATGATTACATGTTGAAATGATAACACAGATATACTGGGTTAAATAGAAATATATAATTTAAATGAATTTCACCTGTTTACTTTTTAAATATATCTGCTAGAAAACGCAAAATTACATGTTGCTCACATTTATTTCTATTAGCACTGTTCAAGAACATAAGAGCTTTGAGGCATTAAGTTGATTGGGATTAGAACCAAACCTGTTTACCACTCTATGCTTATTAAACAAGCATTTTCTTGGGATCATAATAAAAAACTAGAATCTTGGCAGCCTTCATCACAATTCTGTGTTCTTATTAGAAATACTTATTAGAATTACTCCAGCAATTCTAGATTGTACAAGAGAAAAGCCAAGAGCTTTTCTCACAGTGGTGAGATAGTTGCTCACTTTATACGCATTTTAGCAGGTAACTTCAGTTTCAAAAGACAAAAAGTATGAATCATAGTCCCAAATTAACCAAAGTATTGATCAAATTGACTTGTATATATTTTTACCATTCCATTTCCTTCTTGACGACAGCCCCAAACCTATAACTGCTAACGTACAGTTTGCCAAAGGTATAAAACTTGAAGTTATCATTTAAAAGCAAAACCTTCTTATACAGATGCCCAATCATGCAATTCTAAATTAAATTAAAAAATCGCTTCTCGGACTTCTGGCTAAGATCAAGTCTAAAATAAATTAAAAAGATAGCTTTTGGCTGAAATATCTAGTCACGAAAATGGAAACATTTAGTAAGAAAACGTTTAAACATTGTAGGTTTTCAAAATGACCACTGACTGACATGAATTCAAAGTTCTAAATATTCTCCATTCTAAAAATTACCTTCACATGCTTTTCCCTCTGAACATTACTCCTATAATTCATATGTTCATGTCTATAGAGAAAGAAAACTGAATTTTAAGTATTTGAGCACAAAATTTGAAAACTACAGGGAGAAATATCTTTATCAAGCACCACCTCTTGAGATTCAATTGAAAATTGCTCTCTACGGAGCAAAACTGTCGTGTAAAAAGACAGCATAATACCTTTCTTCCTGTAATATAAAAGTTTTAAGCTCTTCAAAGTACATCCAGATTTACTGTAATTTAAGGAGGTGAACAGTTTTTCCCAATTTTCCCCAAGTCTTTCAACTTCCTAAACCATAAGTAACAGTCTCAAAAAACTTTGCTGAACTATTGGACCTCTAAAATGTTACAGCCAAAGTGAAAGTCTGAAAAAAATCTATAACATTATAAAAAATGACTTCAAAATATAGAATAAATTCCAAGGCAAAAGGATTTACAAATTTTGGAACTATAATGCTTTTATTACCAGAATGTACGAAACATTGATCCTTTTATAATTCTGCAATACTGCCTCAGATTCCCAGTTTCAAAACAACTCGTCTTTTAAATTTCCATAACATCCGTTTAGAACAAATGATTTTGTTGCTGTTCACAGTAGAAGACAGTCTTTAGCTTTGATGGTTCAGACCTAATTAAACAGAAATGGCTAACTTTGGGCCTAAGGTAAATGTGGTATAGAGAAGAGCACAGAACCCTACCAATACACATAAACCATACTCCATTCAAATAGTCCTGGGACCTCACTGAACGGACTTTCAAATAAGTAATTAAGCCTCCAATTAAAAAACATTTAAAAAGGTACTATCTGATAAACTCAAAATACAAAAAATGCAGTATCACCAATTAATAAGTAATTAAGACTCCAATTAAAAAACATTTTAAAAGGTACTATCTGATAAACTCAAAATACAAAAAATGCAGTATCACCAATTTTGTGCATTTTCTAGGATTCATTTTAAAATTCAGGCTAATGTTTAACAACAGTATTTCAATTAAATTATGGCATTTGAAAAAGGTTGTACTTCTGGGGAAAGAGCACATAAACATGCTTTTTGGGAGAAGATATGTTTGGAAAACATCAGTAATGCATAATTAATATTGCTTTAACATTTCTAAAATCATATAAAAATGATCATCTTTGATTGCCATTTCAGTAAGTTTCGATATAGGGTATGTTACTGTCCACTTACTAGTAACCAAAACACACACAGAACAGACTTGTAACAAATATTGAGAATCAATTCTTTTCACGAGATAAACATTTCTGAGACTTTAAGATTCATGTTTGAACATACAGTACTGCAATGTTGGCTACATAAAATAAAATAAATAGAAAATCTTTTTCAGAGGAAGCTCATTAATCAGAGGCTGTATTGCATTTAAGGATTTAACACTGGCTATATACAGAAGGGAAAGCATTTCACTTAGAAATACTTCACATTACTGGAGCTCTCTTTTTAATATGGCAACATATAGCAGCTTACCATTCTGACACTTAAAAATCAACAGGAATAGTGCTACTCTTTCATCCTTTGGTTCCCAGTGACAAATAATGCAGTAATAACACCTCTGGTTTTCAGTTCCTCTTGAATGACATTTATTAACAGAGAGAAACCCGATGCTTTAGCTGAAATTTGGCAGCCCAAGAAGTGCACCAACTGCTCCAAAATATCCCTGCATAATTTAAAAGCAATTATTAATGTAGTGCAGCTTCTAAATGAACATGTAATATTAACCACTATTAAGAACACATACTTGTGTATAATCTATTTAAGAACATCGATTCAGAAAGCTACCAATTTGTGTCGTCAGTTATTGTAAAAAAAAATTTTTTAAGAACTGTATTCTCAATATATACAACTTTTTTTCTTTTTAGTAATTGAATTCCATGTTTAATTGCTCAGTATTTCAATCAACAGTCTACTTGAAACAATCAATCAAGTAAGTTTTGTGGTAGTATATATTCTTCATACATTACAAATATTGGGTTGACCAATAAGTTTGTTCAGGTTTTTCCTTAAGACGTTGCAGAAAAACATGAACAAACTTTCTGGCCACCCAATACATATATATGTATATGTTTTTGTATTATAATTGAAGCTAAGCATTTTCTAGTTAATTATAATATATATACCTTTGAAATACATATTTTTTTATAAAGAGTGGCTGTTAGACACTAAAGCTTCTAGGACTATTGTTGCAATTCTGGCTCCCCTCCCCTTTCCTGAAGAAAATTCCTTTGGCTCTGCCTGCCATTCCCCACAGCAGAGGACACGCCAGGTGGGGCTACACAAGAGTACACGTTCTGACCTCTACAGCGAAAGCAGTGACAGTAACACATGGAAGCTCATAAGAGATGAACAAATACTCAGAATCTGTATTATTAAAATGCTTAATAAAATATTCACTTGACCACAAACAAAATAATTCAAGGTAAGTTTACTTAATCCAAAACATTTTGTGAACTGATACTTGCTCCGATCACAATTTAACTGGGTATTACGATCGAACAGGAAAAAAAAACCTCCAAGAATAAACTCCGAAATGTTAACAGTGGTTACCACTGGAGGTGGGGGTGAGGCTGTGGTGGGAGGATTAAGGAGATTTTCATTGCTAAATCATATATATTTTTATTGTTCATATTTAACATTTGTTCTCTCAGGGGAGGAAAAAAAAAAGAAAGAGGGAATACCCTAGCGGTCCAGTGGTTAGGACTCTGCGCTCTCACTGACAAGGGCCCGGGTTCGACCGCTGGTTGGGGAGCTACTACTAATATCCCAAGTGAGGCACAGCCAAAAAACAATAAAAAACAAAACAAACAAACAAAAGAAACAAAAGAAAACAATTTAACAAAACAAACCCACTAAGTACACAAGCAGCCCCAGTATTTATTTAATGAGCTCACAGACCTGATACTGCTCTCTATTTTTCAGAAGAACTGTGAGATTCTCATCTTAATGGGATGTCTGCAGGTTACAAAAACGCCCACCCGCTAACTCAAACTGAAGTGAGGGAATCAATATACTATTTACGTAAATCGGTTTTATACTTCACTTATAAAGTACTGGGCAAGGAACAATATATGAAACTGCATTTAAAAGCATGCTATTAAAATTCACAAAACTTTATTTTCATATCATACCTCATGCTCTAGAAATAATGCTTTCAGTTGACCTTTTGACCAATAATCCAGTGCATATGCCAAAAGTTTCATCGAGAGAGTATTGACACGTAAAAAGTTTCCAACAAAGACAACTCTGTTTATTTTCTAAAAGAAAAGAACAAAGAAAATGACTTGAAAAAAGAATTATCAAGTAGATTTTACAATACAATACAGTTTATGAGATCTCTACTTACAAATATAAACAACTACTACCTTTTTTTAGTGCCTACTACATTCCTGGTATATGCTTTCATAATCCTGAATATTTAAAAATTAGTTTAGGACATGTCACTACACTTGTCAAAACCCATAGAATGTACAGTAAGAGTGATCCCAAATGTAAACTATGGACTCTGAGTGATGATGTGTCAATGTAGGCTCATTGATTTTAACAAATGTACCAAACCGGTGCTGGATATTGACAGTAGAGGAGGCTGTGCGTCTCGGGGGTCAGTGAACTCTGTACCTTCCACTCAATTTTGCTGTGAACCTACAACTGCCCTAAAAAATGACATCTAATTTAAAAAGAAAAGTTCTGGAAAGACCCTAGTTAAATTATAGATAGACTTGTTTTTGAAAATGGCCAATAAGTAATACATTTAGCAAAGAAAGTAATCTGGAGAAATATTACTGATGAGATAAAAGGAGACAAACCAAGGAAAAGTATTTTAAACGTGTTTAGGATTAAAAACAAGCTGTAAACTTGGTCAGCATGTTGCAGTTTATGCTCAGTAATGACACAGAAACCGTGGACTTTATCTATAGCACTGGAGAGCAAAACTGACTGGGATACTGGCATGCCCACCCAACCCCTAGGGCTTCCAGATGGAGGAACTAATATTTGTTTTGAATCTCCAAAAAACCTATTTCTACTCTCAGAATAATATAAGTACTTCTGAGTATACATTTTTGCACACTGGTTTGAATAGTGTAAACTATGGCCTTAATTACTGTTAGGTCAATTGGCCAGTGAAAATCTGGACCTACAGGGATAACAAAAAAGATCCCAGATTACTGTCTGCCCCCTCAAAGTGAAATATTTCCCAAACCTAGGTTAAAATGACTGCTAGTGGCTCCCTCAACTAATTTACTACATTGTTATTAAGAAACTTAAAAGACAGTATTCTAATTTTGAATTTAGAGTAATTCAGAGTATTAATTTGAGTCTTTGCACAGTTGTTCTCTCTGCTGGAGCCTCCCTCCCTTTCCCCAAATATCTGCACCCATGATTCTCTCACCTCCATCAAATCTTTGCCTAAGAGTCACATTTTCAACAAAGCCTTCCTTTAACTACCCAGTTGCTCAGTAATTTGTCCTCTGCCACTCTCTGGTCTACTCTCAATTCTCTTTATCTTGTTTAATTTTCTCTTTTTTAAAAATAGCATTTACCACCTAATACAGAATAATTTACTTGTTTACTACATCACTACAATGGCTGTAAGCTGCACAAAGTCAGGGATGTTTGTTTTCTTCACTAATTTATCTCAAGTGCTCAGAACAATACCTGGCACATGGTACTCTGTAAATATTTACTCAATGAATAAATGAATGAGTGAACAAATGAAGAATTCCTTTAAAAAGTAAAATTCCCAACACATTTATAAAGTATTTGATATTTATAAAAATTAAATGGGCAAATACCTCTATTACACAAAGGCAAACTGTATATACAGTCTTCTTCAAATAAAAATAACCCAATTATGAGGTAAATCTAGCAGTACATGCTTTTTATAAGTATACATCATTCAAATTTCATGTGAAGAATGGTCTCAGTGCCTTCATAGCCCTGTACAATGCTGCTTGATCCATATGCAACAAGGCAGCACTGTAAAGAAGCCGAGGGCAGTAAGAAAACTTCCAAGTACTTCACTAATCAAAGGTAACACTAGCAGGAAAAAAAAACCCACCCACTTTCAATAATAAGTTACCTCAAAACGTCTTATCGTTTAGATAGAATTTTTGTTTTACAGCTTCAAGATATTTAGGTTGTATATTTCTGAAAAGGTTTCTGGATAAATATGAAATGTAAATTATCTCTGTCCTATTTCCGATTTGAATTATCTGCTACTTTCTTTAAAGGTAGTATCACAATTGGATAGGTAACATATATATATTAATGAATCTTGGGATTTAATGGATTAAGTGATCTCGATCCTATGAGGCCTCCTTAAGGAATACGAAGAAGCCTGCTACATGTACATAAAACTCCAACTCACATTTTTCATATAATTAAACAATTTTTTTTACCTCATTAACAGCACACATTCGTGCCACAGAACCAATGTTATTGGTGATAGTAACTAATGTAGCTCTTGCTAGATCTTCTTTACTAACAGATTCTCGCTTCTCCTTATAAATCATATTCCCAAAACTGCAGAGAAATGAAAACCAAACAAAATCAAATCTGCTGATAACAACATTTCATATATTTTGAGAATACAGCCTACAGATAAATCTAAACATGTATAAAATAAGGTATACATGTACAAGGTTACTTACTGACCCAATGAACTGCACATAGGAAAATACTGGGAACACCCAAACATCTATCAAACTATGATACATTCATACAATGAAATACCATGAAGCTGTTAATAAAAAAAAAAGTGGGGGGGGAGAAAGGAAGGAGGGAGGGAGGAAAGGAAGGAAAAAGAAGAAGACAGAGGGTAGGGAGGGAAAGAGGGAAAGGATGAGGGAAGAAGAGGGAAAAAAGAGAGAGAGAGAGGGAGGGGGGCAGGCAAACAGACTAGGATATACTGCTGTTGTAGACTATACAGTCCCCTCCCTCTTATCCATGGGGGATTAGTTCCAGGACCTTCCTTGGACACCAAAATCTCTAGATGCTCAGGTCCCTTGTATAAAATGGTGTAGTATTTGCATATAACCTATGTATATACTTTAAATCATCTCCAGATTACTTAATAACACTTAATACAATGTAAATACTATGTAAATAGTTGCCTGTGTGCAGCAAATTCAAGTTTTGCTTTTTGCAACTTTCTGGAATATTATTTTTCCAAATATTTTCGATCTGAGGATGGCTGACTCTGTAGATGTGGAACCATGGATAAGGAGACCCGACTGTATACAGTATACTATATAATGGTATACAAATGTTACCTTCTAAAAGTTACCTTCTGTAAGGGGAGGATAAGGATATTTATTTGTATGTGCATAGAGAAACACTGGAAGGATACTCAATAACTAATAAAAACAGTTTCCTATAGTACATTCAGGGGAGACTTCTTGATGTATATTTAATTTTAAAACGACATCAATGTTCAAAACTTAGAACTAAACTGGGTAAGAGGAAGCCCCTTACAACTTCCTGATACACTGCTTTCTAAAAACTAAATAAGCAACTTTAATTATAATGTAAATGTTAAACTTACCTAGATGCTACAGCCCAACCAGGCAGGCCAAATCTTTCATAATCTCCTCCGTAAATATCACGGACCAGCTTGTCAGCTTGGGTGCTGTCACCTTTGGATGCCATTTCAAGAGCCTCTTCAAAACTTTCACAGCCAGTCAATAAACTACATAAACCAAGAAAGGTACCCCCTCCAAGGCTAAAGAAAATAAAGAAACTTGGTAAGTTGCATTTACACACTGTATTCTTTCTCCAAAGTAAAAGGATGGAGCACTCATTTATTCAATAAACACATGGATAGATATTGCTAAACCTTAAGAAAAACACATAGCAAAACCAAATTTGTCAAAGAATAAACCAAAGGAAAAAAATGTTGTCGTGTAAACAACATGACACAGAAGACCTTTTATATCTTCTAGTATCTTCACCTGATACCTTACACTTTGTAATTGCTAAAAATAAATGTTTTTGTGTGCATGAAAAAGGAGTGCTAAAAGTTAATACCATACAAATTAAAAGGAGAAAAATTGTAATTCTAAATGGTTTCCAGGAAATAATTTTGTGAAAGGCCTATTTACTTAGCCTGACAAGGCTGAAATCAACTCAATGTGATACATTAACATTTACATGACTCCGATATGAATACAGTGAGGACATTTATGTCAGGCTGGTCATCATGTTAAAGACAGAAATTAACTTGGTTCTATTATTCTTTTGGATATGCTCACAAAATGAAATTATGCCACTCTAGCCCCTAAAATCAAAACCTTTGCTCCCTAGTCTCACCTAAATTTCTAACAGGTTCTATTCCTGAATCACTGTTGGAATTTAGTTAACAGACTGAATTTCTGTCTTTTTGAATTGATTGAAGTAGGTAGTACTTCCCTGTAATTCTTTAGCATAGAGAGTTACAACGGAGGTAGACTTTCAGCCACCACAGAAATAAAATACTAATTAAATTTAAGTATTATTCAAATAGGAGTACTACATTAAAATTAAAATGAGTTTCTTTCGGGACTTCCCTGGCAGTCCAATGGTTAAGAGTCTGTGCTCCCAACACAGGGAGCACAGGTCTGATCCCTGGTTTGGGAACTAAGATCCCACATGCTGCACAGCGTGGCCAGAGTTTTTTTTCACAAATCAATCTGATTTAAAGCATCCTAAAATCTTTCCTCCTCAATTAAATAAATAGGAGCCTCCAGCTTCCTTAAAAGTTGATAAAGTACATACTGGAATCATAAGGAAAATTTTAGAATCTCATTTCCCATTCATATTTCAGGTATTAGAGAGTTCATGTTAAATTCATCCTATATGAATTAATTACAATGTTGCCAAATACTCCACTTACATGTGAATCAAATAAGAATGTTTCAAGCTTTAGGCTTAAATATATCTATATAAAAATGAGAAAAATGCTTTGGAAAATAAAAATGTTATTGGAATCATTCCAGATAAAAATTCACTCTTTTCATTATGGAAATTTTGATGCCAAATGATGCTAACCAAATATAAACATTTAATGATTTTAGTTTGAGTCTACACACATGCCTTAAAAAAAAGTATTATCTGCAACACTTTAACTTATACTTACAGATCTACATTTTTAGCCGTTGCACAATACACATTAGTTTTCTGATGAAGCTAGCATTAATATATAGATTTCACAATTTCTGTGCAGAAAACAATATGAATGCTGCCTTAAGAACAAAAACGTTACTACCTTGTCCCAGTTACTCGTTTATAGTTGTCTTTGGAATGGACTGCTAAAATACTGACTCCCGAACCAATGTTTACTACCAGAAGTGGATAGGGATCATCCAGGTTGAAAGGCATCTTTTGGCATCTCTCAGGTTCTGAGGCATTAGCAAAATAATAGCACTCTGCTTGTCCATTGAAACTGACAGAATCTATATACAGCAAGCCCTTTACAAGGCAGTCAAGTTCATCCAGTTTGTGCAGGTGGAGGTTTCCAATCTGTAAAAAAACACCAAAGTGAGTTTTACAAAGTGAACAAAGGAAAGCATTCAAAATACTTGACTCGACTATACCATATAATTTCCATGCACTTTACAAAACTTCAAAATCATTTACAACCCACACGCTTTCACTTGTTTTCTTTTGTGTCAAAATCTCTTAGGGACTTCATTTAGTCCTGTGGTTCTCAGTGGTGGTAGTATTACTTCTAGAGGCGTTTTGGAAATCTGTGGGGAATTTTTAGTTTTCACAAAGATGGGGAGGAGGGGAGAATCAAACTAACATTTACTGGGCAGGGACTTGGGGTGCCAGACATCCGCAATGGGTGGGGCAGTTGTGCAAAAAAAAAGTTAACTCTTTCCTGCATTACCTTTGAACATTATGACAGACATTTTTGTAGGCAGCAGTAGGAAAATTCGTTTGTAATTATCTGAGCCTATGTAAACACAAAGTATTTTATCTATATGTGTATAGACACAAGGTATTCTTTTTTTTCTTTTTTGCGGTACGCGGGCCTCTCACTATTGTGGCCTCTCCCACTGCGGAGCACAGGCTCCGGATGCGCAGGCTCAGTGGCCATGGCTCACGGGCCCAGCTGCTCTGCGGCATGTGGGATCTTCCCGGACCGGGGCACGAACCCATGTCCCCTGCATCGGCAGGCGGACTCTCAACCACTGCGCCACCAGGGAAGCCAGACACAAGGTATTCTTTACATGGTTTTAATACATACTAAATTTGCTAGGAATGCAACCACCATATAAACTGAGGAAGTGTTGTACTTTTTACTGTTTGGAGCTTTACCTTGTGTTGTTTAGCATCTTCGAAAGTTATGTCACAACAGCAATACCCCTTATGGTATTTGATTCTCCAGTAAAACATACCTTATCAATCTAGCATTTGTGGCTTTAGAAATTAAGTTCAATCTATGTACATACAAGCATCTAAATCTGACTACTTCATTATGCCCTCTTGTGTGATCATACCAGAAAATCTACCTACTGATATATAAGTACCTTAATTTCCTATCTTTATATTACAGTCTGGGAACTAATGTGAAATTATTAAATTCATTTCAGGTTAGTAAAGAGTATATTATAAAATATTTACTATAAAAGATCTCAGCTTAGATAAGCTTTTCAATTCTCTAAGGACTTATTAGGTATCACTCCCCCTTGTGTTCCCATGGCATCTCTTTTCATAGCATAGTATTAATTATAATGCATTGTCCTTCTTAATTATAATGCACTGAACTTACAGTTCACTTAAATGTGTGGTCTAGGATACTGCACTCTTTGAGAGCTAAGTCTGTGTCTTATTCCTAGCTGACTTCTCAGTGCCTAGCACAATACCTAACACAAACTAGATGTTCAAATATTAGCTTAATACATGATTAAGCACCAACAAAAATATTATAAAACTTCATCACTAGAAAATATCAATACTTCTTAAAAAAAACTTAGAACTCCGTAATTTGAATACCAGTGTCTCCAAACAATGGCCAGGTGAGAGCTGGCTTCAAGGACACTGCTTTTGGCAAACATTAAATATCACGCATCCAAAACTGGTTTTGAATTTATGGTCAGATTACTCAATAAACTGAATGCAAATCAGTATTACTCATCATAAAAATTTTTTATAAAAACTACCCCAAATTACAAGGTATTCACTTCTGTGAGCCATAAAGTGATCACTTATGTTCTAGATTTTCTTATGTGAATCTGAGAAACTAAATGGTCCACATGCATATTTTCAAGAAAAACAAATTTCAGTAAACCCAAGTATAAACTTTTTAATCTTTATTCTAATGGGAAGGACTGGACACTTGGCAAACCCCTACTAGCACAGAAATCGACGCTTTCATAATCCACCTGCCACATCCAAATGACCCCCTTCAAGACGGAAACATGGTAGGGTCGATGGTATAAAATCCAAGAAAAAAGGGCTAACAGGGACTTTCATTCAGGTGTCTATTAATCAAAAGATACAGGTTTCAGTTGGGGTTTGGGAAGATGGTGGCCTTAGGAGAGATGACTGGATAATACTCAAAAAAACAAGCAAACACAGGATAATAATAGTGAAAATATTTCAAGCCCCATTTATATCTGGCTTTGCACACTGCCAAATTCACTGAAGTCTGCTTTTACTGTAGCTTTGTAGCAGTTCCTAAACTTAGCAGGTTTTACTCCATATTATGTACGACAGGCCCAACTCTGGCCAGTTTTTACTCATTGCATAAAGGTGTTTAAATGCTCCAATCAAAAGTAAGTCATGAATACATACTTCCCCTGTATCAGCAGGGGTAACTAGTCTAAGAAACATACCAGACAGAAAACGAGCCTCATACTTTAAAAACTGAAGAGAATGGGTATCGATTTTTGCCTGTGAGTGAAATACCTACTGTGCGAAAATCTTTTTCAAACTTGTAAGCACCACCTCCTGTAGCACATAGCACCGTGTGTAATGTTGAGAAGTTTTTATCTCTTCCCATTTGGATAAAAGTAGGCAGGTCCTGGGTTGGAAATCTGATAAAGTGCAAGTTCCCTCTCCGGCCAAAAAGTGTTAAATCTTTCAGTTCAAGGTGTACATCACGAATACCAGTGGATCCATAGGCTACATTAGAAGTCAAATATTTCCGGATACTTTTTAAGCTCTCAACTTCTTCTTGTTCTTCCTCTGCTGTGATATCGATAGGTTCAAAATATGAGAGCTTTACCAGAGTTCCCCCGATGTCCATGCCAAACCAAGGGAAAGCTATGGATAAAAAACAAATAAATAAAAATATATATCCTGATTTTAGAAATGCAAATTAGGACCTAGTTAATTAGCCACAAGCTTCATTTACCCTGAATCATGCATTCAGTCAATAATACTTTTGAGGTAAGACAAATCTATATGAAACTCACCCTTTTCCCTTCAAAGTGTTATTCTGTGTATTTTCTAAAAACCCATAACTCAGCATGCCTGGGGCTGGACCCGGGCCTTTTAATTCCTGGTCTGGTAGGCATTCCTTTTCATTTATTTATCATGTGTCCCAGGAGATTAGGAAAAATTTGGACCAATTTGGTTTTAATAATAGGTCATCAACTACGGCTTGAAAATGTTTCTAAGATTTTAATATAATAAAATTGGCCTATTATCACTTCAAGCAACCCAAGGGAAAAGTACCTCCTTAAAAAGAACTTTTTTTCTTTGCTCATTAAACTTACTAGGCTTCTTTAGTGCATCTAGTTAATAAAATTAGCTGTTGATAACGCTGAAGATAAACCTACTTGGAAACAGGCACATTTGGGGAGGTAGCATCATCTGGGTTTGGGACTTGGTGCTCTCTCACTAACTGGGCTATATGACATTGAAAAGCCATTAATTAACCTCTCAAATCTTAGTTTCCTTAAGGAAACTGTTTCTATTCTCTGGCATCTTAATCATTATGATAGAGACTCAAAAATAATTTAATACTATAGATACACAGATTACGAAATGCCTAAGAACATGTATTTAACAGTTTATTATATATAAGTTGTCAAGGAAATTTAGTTCCTTCTAAAATTCTACTTTGTTTCTTACATATTCATATTTTACTTATTTGATATGTGTGTACCATTAGAAACCGGGAACATACGACTCAACGAGAAAAGATTCTATACATTTCTCTATACAAGCTCAATGCTTTTGTCACCTATAGATTTGTATAAACAACTAAGATGCTGAAGAAAGTAAATTTTCTCAATTTTGTTGGGTAGCTAGTAATGGAGGCCATCTTAAATAAGTAAAACACTTTTATTGATATATATATTTTTTGGCCATGCCCCATGGCTTGTGGGATCTTAGTTCCCTGAACTAGCGCCCTGCGCCCTGGGAGTGAAAGCGGGGGCTGCAAGGGAATTCCCAGTAACACACTTTAAAAATGAATGAGAGGCCATTCAAGACTCACCTCACATCTAGCCTGTTAGATAGGTCTATGTCTGTTCTCTTAGGGGTATCTGCTCTTAAAACTGCTCTTAAAGGAAGAGTAACTGGAGATGCTATATTGCAGACTATGAACGTCTTGGTTACCTTAATATCCAAACTAGAACATTATAGGTCCCTTCTTTTGCATAGAGATCCTTTCAACTCGGCAGAGTTCTGGAATTCATTTCCTTATGCCAGAGAAATAATCACCATTCAAAAAGTATGGGGGAGGCAACAAGAACATAGAAGACACATATTCTTAATTATGATCCACTCCTTTCATTTAGCAAGTGATCTAATTTCCAGTGCATTAAAGCAAATACTTATGCTTGTTATTTTGTCACTAACTAAAATGAGAAGGGGAGGGGGCACAAATCTCAAACTTTATTGATTTGTGATAAAAGTACAAAGTTATTAAGTACAACCAGAGGCCCACTAATACTTCCATGAGGTAAGAAAAGTACCACTTTCCAAAGAAATCAGGCAAATAGCTAATCTATAGTTTTGTTGCTTCTGGCCAAGGGACAGGTTAAAAGTAGGTCACCAGTGCATAAGCATCCTACTTCTTGCATACAGCCTCAACATTTCTCATTCTTTTGAGAATAAAACTCTCCACTGTCAAGGTGAAAAAAATGAACCAAAATACATTTAAAGAAAACATACCTTCCATAAATATAAATAAGTACTTTGATGATGGCAAATAAACATTACCTTCTACAGACTTTGAGCATTTCCTAGAATCTCTCATGATCTGTTTACATGGCCTTCCAAAAAAATAGTAGCTCCTATTCTATTTCACCTGAGCCTAAGAGAACTGCCATTAGTTCCCCATAAGTAACAAAAATATCCAGAACCAGCATAAGCAGAGTGCTACCAAGAAATTATCTTTCCTACCAGGTAGATTAGGTATGCAAAAGAAGAAACCCACATGCCTGATCACCTTTTTAGCCCCAAGAGCAGACTGTTAATTTCTAACAAGCTTCATTATAAAAGCTTGGTGTCTTGCTTGTTAAGTGTTGGTAAGAGCTAGCGGAGAAGCTTTAAGGAGCTATTTAATTGCTATTGGCCCCATGCAGATTTTAGCCCAAAGGGATCCTATGCCAAACTAGGATTTAATTCTTCTTGAGCAGAAAGATAAACCAAATGCTGAAAATGTTTAGAAACGTTGGTGGATTATTTTAAGGAACAAAATTCTAAAATGAGCATGTGCAATGGTCAATTCCAGATACGGTTCAAGTTCCCGAATGAAAGACATTTCACTCTTCCCAATAATCATTCCGAATAAAAATGTTGTTTTAAAACAGACTAAGAAAATAAACCATACTCACACCTTCAGTATTATAATTCCTCAGAAGAGCTTCAGAAGACTTCTCCCCCCTTTGGTAAATTAGTTACATCTAAGAGAATATTAGAAACTATCACCTCCAACTGCACCTTACTATCCACTGGAAGTGATCATTCTTAAGTAATGACTCAATTTACAAACAGGCCAATCAAATTACATAGAAGCAAACGGCACACATATGCACGCATATGCTACATACTTCTCTCTGGTCTTGACAAAAACTTCACATACCTTACTGCTTGGGTTAGCAAAGCAGGCACCCAAACCTACACTGCACCAAATGAAAAAATATATATATGTATATATAAAAAATCTTTTATTTTCACCTTGTTAATCATGTTACATGCTCTACAGGTAAGCAGAACAGAGGCTGACCCTTACCTTAAAAAATCATGTCAGTTGAGGTACAGAGGAACACCACTGTTTAGATTTTTACTATTATTTAAGTAGCGTGAAAAATACAAGTAAAGGTAATGCAAACATTGCCACAGTTTTGGTTCCAGCAAACACTTTTCATTAGATTAATGTTTGACTTCATTCTTCCCCTGGAGTTGAATTAACACATAATTTCAATAAGTAATTCTTTTTTTTTGTGTGTTTTTTTTTTTTGCTGTACACGGGCCTCTCACTGCTGGGGCCTCTCCCGTTGCGGAGCACAGGCTCTGGATGCGCAGGCTCAGCGGCCATGGCTCAAGGGCCCCGCCGCTCCGCGGCATGTGGGATCTTCCCGGACCGGGGCACGAACCCGTGTCCCCTGCATCGGCAGGCGGACTCCCAACCACTGCACCACCAGGGAAGCCCAACACATAATTTCAAATGCTCATCTTTTACTTATACAATTTAGAGGGTGAAACCAATTCCTTTTATTTTCTGGTTAAACACTGGCATTTTGTTTATAGGCTGGTATATACTAGTGATGTATCAAAAAGCAATGTTTTCTAACACTTGGGTGAGTAACTGTAAGAAAATGTGTGAAGCCAAAGTCACTTGTTTAACTAGTATGAGATACAGTTTTTAGTTACTAGTGCTGCTCTAAGGATTAAATGACGCAGTGCATGTAAAGATAGTGCCTTACATACAAAGTGCTTACTAAATTTATGATTATAAAAAAAAAAGAAACCCTACGCAAGAACTCAAAAACAAGTGTCTTGGGCTTCCCTGGTGGCGCAGTGGTTGAGAGTCCGCCTGCCGATGCAGGGAACACGGGTTCGTGCCCCAGTCCGGGAAGATCCCACATGCCGTGGAGCGGCTAGAGGCCCGCGTACCGCAAAAAAAAAAAAAAAAAAAAAAAAAAAAAACCAAGTGTCTTTAGCTAAACTGAGTGGTGTGAAACATCAGAAATAATACTTTCCAGTTATATATATATATTTCCATGACAGTTCATAGTTGAAATACTTTCTTTCTCACACACAAAAGAACAAGATGTTCTTTATTTTTACTGTAAAGAGCTGAGTAGACAATAAAGTCATCTTTTACACATAGGAAACTGAAAATGTTATTTCAGACTTCTAAATCATATTAATTGACTGGTTTTTCAGCATAACTCTATTTTAACATTAATGGTCTCACAATGTACCACAATATATTAATAAACAAATTACTTCTAAAAAATAGGTGTTCCTTTATTTCTCAACCTAAAGTTTATATTATAAACTCTTAATTATCATCTTTGCTAGATATGGTATTCACACCTGATTATAAGTTTGCCCAAATCTAAGTAATCAAATCGCTGTCATGGCAAAAATAAAATAATACCATAAGGGTCAGAATATGAGCTTGTCATAGTTAAACTCATTTTACTAAACGGAAATTCTAACACAAGCCGAGAAAACCTATGTGTTGAGGGAAGATGTCCAACGGTTCTACATTACTGCATCTGTTCAAGATTCATTTAATTCAGCAAATGTAAAGTGAAATAGTAGTATTTCTATTACTCTCTCATTTTAAGACTTCACATCACTATTTCATAGACTCCTGAACGAGAACTCTTTATCGTTGTTTTTGTTTTTGTTTTTAAAAAATCATTGTTTAAAAAAATGTTTTAACTGGCAGATAAAACTACCAGATCAGAAAGGTTTGTGCTTCTCTAAGTATTTAGACTACGCCCTACAGGTGCAAAAGAAAGAACACAGGACTATGAGTCAGGTGACTTAGGGCCCCGAGTTCACTCAGTTAGCAGAGTTGGTTGGTGCAGGCTTGGAAAAGTTACTCTGGGGCTCAGTAAGTTCAGTTTTCCTCAGCAGTAAAATGAGAACCAAATTATCTCACATTTAAATAACAATTAACAGGTTTTGGAGTGCTTTGGTACTTTGCCTCTCCGTGGAGGTTTTCAAGACCGGACGGGTGGGAAAAGACAGTTATCAGTACTCCCGTTCTATAGCAAGAGATTTCCTAGAACTGTTGGGAGGATCACACAACACTGCAAAATGGCAAAACACCAATACAATTCTAAGACAGAAGCATGCATCCCGCATTCCTAGTCGCACTGGAAGAATGAACTTCAAGTATGACAATCACAACGCCTGAGTGATTAAATAAGCCATTCACAGGAGTAAAAGGTTTTAAAAAGGCTAAAAATAAAAGGAAGCAAATAAAAGTTGATCTACTCTCTTTAAGTATGGAAAGTTTGGGGTTTTTTTTTTTTTTTTTTTTTAAGTATAGGCTATATATAATCGTAGAAAAATCTCTACGGGTAGTCACCAAAATATTAATAGTGGTTAGCTCTGAAGGGCGGGAATACGGGTGACTTTGATCTTTTTATCTCTGTTTTTTAAAAAACAAACATGAACTAGTTGTTATTCCAAACCT
This sequence comes from Physeter macrocephalus, assembly GCF_002837175.3. Taxonomy (NCBI): domain Eukaryota; kingdom Metazoa; phylum Chordata; class Mammalia; order Artiodactyla; family Physeteridae; genus Physeter; species Physeter macrocephalus. The sequence continues at coordinate 288,114 of NC_041215.1, forward strand.
ACCGGCACTTACCCACCGGTAGGTTACATGCCTGCCGTGTGTTTAAAAGCTCTAATTATAAGAGACAACTCCCAGGAACCCACCGGGATTTCAAGGACACAAGCAGAAAGCTTAGAAATCAGTTTTTAAAAATTACAAAAAAAAAAAAAAAAAGGGTGGTAAATGTCCCCGCGCAACTTGGCATCTGTGACCACCCATTTTCAACTTGACTTCAGAGGAAGCTGGTAACTCTGGTCTTGCCTGCCAAACCCCAGAACAAAAATTCCCCCTTGCTCCTCCCAGCTCTCGAGGAGGAAAGGCTAGGGGGCGGCAAGCGTTCGTCAACCGAGCGTAGGGGGATGGGGAGGGAGCCTCGAACCGGGTGCTGCAAAGGTCCCTCCGCCCCCATCCCGTGCTGGGCGACGACGGGGAGCGACCGGCTTCGAACCAGGCCACCACAAGGGGCTTCCCGACGTGGCCCAACTTGCTCTCCCAACCCGACGAGCCCAAGCCCCCATCTTACAGGGTTTCTTGGCATCCTTGATCTTCATGGCGTCGGCCTGAGGGGCGAGAGGCAGCCTCGGGTACGGCGCGCAGAGGGTTGCGGCGGCGACTCCAGAGGTAGCTGGGCCGCGCGGGGAGGCCCGGCCGGTTCCTCCCCTCGGGCCGGGCGGGGCGGGCCAAGGGCGGGGCGGGGGCGCCTGAGACGAGGCCCCGGCCCAGGGGGCGGCCCCCCCCACCCCCGCGAGGGGCGGCCGGGACCGAGCGAGCAGGGGAAGGCCACCGGCCTCGCCGCTCCGGGGCCCCCCGCCGCCGCTCCAAACAAAAGGCCCCCGTCCGCCGAGCCGCCGCCGCCGCCGCCGCCGCCGCCGCCGCCGCCGCAGCACTGAGAAGCAGCCCGCCCAGGCCCAGCGCCCACGTGACGCGAGTGCCCCCTCTCTCCGCTCTCCGCCCGGCTGCTGGGGATTGTAGTTCCCCGGGTCGCGAGGCCCGGCTCTCAGGCTGCAGCCTTACAGATGGACTACAAAAGCCAGGATGCATCGCGGGCCCTCTCCGAGGCCCCTCCGCTTCCGGAGATGGCCTCAGAGTGGTCCCAGAGAGAAGGGGGCGGGGCCTTAATCACGCCAGCGACGGGGCTACCAATGGTGGCTGATGTGGGCGGGCGCCCGAACCCTAGAGATGAAGCCTCGCACCGCCGCCGAGAGAGAAGGGGTAGGGAAGTCTTTGCTGGTATTATCATGGCAGTTCTGCAAGTCGCAGACTTCCTTTGGAGGCAGAAAACCTGGTCAGTGTGCCAGGGAAAGCGTTAAATACAGGGCTCTAGAGCCGCTCTTTAGACAGACCAGTGAATGCATTTGTAAATTAAAGTCATTCACGAAGGAATCCCCTGGCTTAATAGAGACACCGCGAATGCTTGGAATGATGATGATAGTAAGGGCAATAGCAATAATAGGTAACATTTATTGAATGCTTACCATGTCCCAGGCACTCTGCTGAGCTCTTTGGGGGGATTATTTGATTTAATTAAGTAACTTTGTGAAGTGCGTGCAATTATTATCTATCACTCATTTTGAAGATGGGACAGGAACTGAGACGTTAAGTCACTTGCGGAACACATGCCCTTTGCCGCGGTTCCTTGGTCCCCTCAGGGGCCCTGTAGCCCAGCTCCGTCCTTCCAAAGGGGAAATTGATCCCCAGAAAAGAAAATTAGGTGCTACAGTTCTCACTCCTTTCCCTGTGCCTGCTAGATTCTGAGTTCTCTAGCTGGAATGGGAAGGGACAGCTCTGGGAGCTCTTCTCCTGGCCGCCCCTCCCCCAGTTAGCTGACCAGGAATTTAGTGACTTTGGCCATAGATGGTTTGAGAGTTGGCAACGGAGGATTGAGCCTTATTGCACCTTCTTTGTGGAGGATATGACAAGGATTGTGAATAAGAACCGGAAGGGACACAAACGATCATTTAGGGAGCATGAAAAAAGAGCTAGCACAATACAAGTGCTAGCTTGAAATATAATGATTGAAAAGAGCTTAAACTTGAATTCACATCTTGGTTCTGTGATTTGGTTATAAATTTGGGCAAATTACTTCATCTCTCTGATTCTCATTGGGAATGATTATACCTACATCTCATGGGATTGAGATGAAGATTGAGTTGCAAGAAGGCATATAAAGTGCTTACCTCGTGGCCTGTCGTAGAGATAGTGATCAGTAAGTGATGACTATGTTTTTACTGCCATCCTTATCCTTACTGTAAAGATAAGGGAGTAAGATTAAGTATCTAGACTCTTTGTCCAAGGTAATTATTTAGGATTGGACCCGAGGTCTGATTGGTGCTTTGTGGTTCCTTATCTTTTGTTATTTTGGTCTCAGTTTCCACATTTGTTATTTAGAAATATATTTTTATTTATATTTTTTATAGAAACATTCTTCTGAGCTCCCAGATATGTGACCTGATAACTTAGAACCCTTTTTTTCCCCAAGTCATTCCATCCCACACAGAACACTCGATATTCTTGAATGGTCCTGTTTTCCCACATTTTTTTGGAGTGAGAGCCGTGACTTCTGATTGACATGGCTTCCAAGAGTGTTCACTATCTCATATGATTCACCCACTGCTTAAGTCTCGTGTGCAACCCTGTTGTCTACCAACAGATATCTTTCAGTTGTTTCCTGCCTCATTTGGTAGCATCTGCTTGGAAGTCAAAGGGGAGGTGATACCTGTGCCTTGTAATAGGCTGGCCATGAACCAAGAGGAACGTGAGCTGGAAATGAGAGCCATAGGAATTTGGGTAAGTTTTTTGTTTTTGTTTTTTTGGCCGCGGGGCACGGCTTGTGGGATCTTAGTTCCCTGACCAGGGATCGAACCTGGGCCCATAGCAGTGAAAGCGTGGAGTCCTAACCACCGCACCGCCACACCAGGGAATTCCCTTGGGTAAGTTTTGGACACAGGCTTTTGCTAGTTTCTGTGGCCATACATGGGTAACTTAGTTTAATTTAGCTTCAGTGTTAGGCTTACACCTGTGATGTCAAGTGCGAGAAAAACACTGACCTTCAAAGAGTGAGAATCGCAGCCTTAGATCAGTCTTGGAATTTCTGTATGACCCTCGGAAAGTCCTTTCTCCGCTCTGGGTTCAAGTTACACATCTGTAAAATGAAACAATTGTTTGAGATTTTTTTCCATCTCTGAATTGAGGTTCATTAACATATGTCTCTTTTTTAGGAGCAATAGGAGATGAGTTCAAGTTTTCCCCAGTGTTACTGAAACTGACAGGTCATCATGCTTCAGTTTCTGGCCAGAATCTTTCTTCTGCAGCCCCTGTTGGCTATCAGCCCTAATCCCTCCCTCCAGCACTGTCTGGTTAACTGCATTTTCTCTCTTCCCTAGCATGTCCTCAGAATCCTTCCTGGCAGAGTGAGTGCAGGAGCTGCAAAGAACTTCTAAAGGGTCCAAGAGAAGTTCTTGATCTGAGCACTTCCTGTCTCAATATTTATTGTCTACCAAACACAGTTAATCTGCCCCATCTTGCAGAGTGACAGAGGAGACCTGACACATGCTCATTTTGCTTTTACTGAGTGGGTCTCCATGGAGACAGGTGGTAGACTGTACCTAATGATGACTATGAGGTCTCCTGGTATGAAGAAAACACACACACACAAACACACACACATTCTAGCTTCAAAGCCCAGACCAAGCTTGTAACAATGGGTTCTGTCTCTAACTAGATGGTCAAGAACATGCTCCAGTCAGTCCTTGAATCCACAGAATCAAACCAGCGTCTCACCGTGGGGAGCATCATTAGTATGAGAATCATCGGCGTCATCATTATCATCATCATCATCACCATCACCATCATGCTAGTGGAAACGCAGTTCTGTCCAACAAATAATAATTGAGCCTTGACTATGTTCTGGACACTGGAATACATGCCGGGGGAGAGAGAGGTAAAAAAGAGAGAAACAATAATCAAGTCAACAAATCAGTAAACGAGAATAGGCTGTGATAAGTGATGTGAAGGAAGTAACCAGGTTGATGTGCTGGAGGGTGCCTGGGATTGCAGGAGAGGAGGAGGGCTGCACTTCAGTTTGGATGGTCAGAGAAGGCTTCTCTGAGGAGGCGGTATATGAGCGGAGATCCCTGCAGATTGCTGGGGAGGACAGAGATGTGTCTGGTACTGAAGGTCAGCTGGGTGGAGGGACAGAAGCAGAGCATGGGGAGTAGAGGGCAAGGAGTAAAGTGAACGGAGGTGGAGTTGCAGAGGTGGGCATGCTGGGCCTTGAGGACCACTGGAAGATTTTAAGCAGGGGAGTGACATGACCTCTGATCTTAGAGGGCTCCTCCGGCTGCTTCGTGGAAAATGGGTGGATTGGAGAGGTACCAGGACTTGTCAAGACCAGTCACCTCGGGCTCCTCCCCCTCCCTCCTGGCCCACATGCAATCCGTTGCCAAGTGTGTTGTGGGAGCGCTCCGGGAACTGTGCGAGGGCTTGAATCCATGTGGTGGCAGCAGAGAGAGAGAGAAGTTCTCAGGTGGAGAACTTCATTTAAGAAACGCTTATGGAGCTCCTACAGCGCGCCAGGCACTGTTGTAGGGTTGAGGGATACGATGCAGAACAGGACAAAGCCCCCATCCTCTTGGAGCTTATATTCCAATGGGGACATGGTCAGCAAGCAAGTAGACTGACGTAGAGTATTATATTCGGTAGTATAAATTAGGTAGTGTATTTAGATAGCATAAACGCTTATGAAGGTAACGTAGGATGAGGGATCACGAGTGATGGGGAGCTTGAGATAGAGTGGTGGTTGAAGAGGAGTTAGATGAAGTGGATGGGGGGAGGGAACGGGAGGCTTGAAGGGTAAGTTATAGGGTTTGGGCTTGAGCTCTAGGCTGTGTGTATGGTAGTGCCACTTACAAAGAAGGGGGGCATTGGAGAGTAAGTGGGAAATCAAGGGTTCTGCCTTGGCCTTACTGATCCTCTAGGGCAGCGCTCCCCACCTTGTTGGCACCAGGGACCAGTTTCGTGGAAGACAGTTTTTCCACAGTCGGGGCGGGGAGGGGGATGGTCCAGGCGGCAGATGAAGCTTTGCTCACTCAGCCGCCGCTCACCTCCGGTTCCTAACAGGCCTCGGACCTGTACTGGTCCTTGGCCCAGGGGTTGGGGACCCCTGCTGTAGGACCATCCTCTCCTCAGATGCAGGACACAACGCATGCTTTGTTATAGGAGTCAGCTTGTTTCAGTAGTTGACGGTTTGCATTTTAGAGGCACCCACAGCTTGGGTGTCACATACTCCTGCCCTTCCCAGGAATGAGTCCTGTCAGGTATTTCCTTAGGGGAACAGAGAAGAGCCTCTCTCTGGAGCTCTGCTCTGCCCGCTGATCCCCACCTCCTGGCTCAGTAACCACAGCAAGTCCAGATAGGAGCTTGTCGTCTTATCTTGCCCGCTCACTTTCCTAAAGGCCCTGCCTCAGCTCATGGTACCAGGACCCACCCACTCGCCCAACACAGAAAGTTGGGAGTCATCCTGGACTCCTCTCGCTCCCTCACAACCCACATCCAGCCAGTCACCCGGTCCTCTTGCTGTTATCCTCGCATCTCTTCCTTCCTGTCTAACCTCACTGCTCTCGCCTGAGCACCGGCCTCTGCGTCTCCCATTTATACTCTTAAAGTTCCTTCCTGCCTCTTGGCTGACTTTATCCCATCTGCCCTCCTTACTGATGCCAGAGTGAGTTTTCTCAAAAGCAAACCAGAGGGTATCATTTCCAGGGCTTAGAACCATGCCTCTCCCGCAGTATTGTCTTCAGGACAAAATCCCATCCTAGGACATAAGACCCATCGTGATTGGATGCTGGGAACCTCTTTAGCTGTATCTCTTGCCTCTCTGCACCCTTCATTATATGCTCTGATAAGACAAAACTGCTTATAGTAAACTGAGTACATGCTACTGCCCGTTGCTGTTACCTCTTGTGCATGTGTAAGCTTCTCTTCTTGAGTTCCCATTGAAAGCCTATGTATACTTTAAAACCCAACCCAGAAATCCCCTCCTCTGGAAAGACTTCCTTTCCTCTGTGCTACTTCTGGTCCCTGTACATGCTTCTCTGTTTACCATTCATTGTATCATAACGTAGCAGTCCATTTACTCACCTGTCTCCTTCAATACCATATGAACTCTTTGAGGGCTAGGGTTGTGACTTATTCTGCTTGGTATACGCAAGTCTAGCATGGGGTCTGATCCAGGAAGTTGGCTCACAAATGATTAAATTGGATGAGTTTGGGTTCAAATCCTTCAGATGCAACCTGGAAACTCATCCTTCTAGAAACTTCCAGAACCAATAATTATTGACAACAAAGGCAATTTAGTAGGAGTGAGTCATTGTACTTTATGGGCGTAACACTGAAGAGCATAGCACCCGGGAACCATTGTGTATTTCCTAACACCATGTTTAATCAGGGACAGCTCTAATTATAGATGGACCTCTTCCTGGCCCTGGGACGCCTATGCAAGTGTATTTATTAATCAGGGCTTTGACCAAATTAGAGCAGAGTGCAATGGTTAAAAGCTAGACATCACAATCCAGCAGAACTAGGTCCTGGTCTCTGATTGATTGTGAAGCTTTGGAGTGGTAATTTTTCCTCTCTGTGTCTTGGTTTCCTCTTCTGTAAAATGAGGATAAAAATGGCTTGCATGCCTTCAGCCTTTGTGAAGACGAAATGACTTCCTGCATCTAAAGTGCTTGATACAGTCGCTGGCCATGACAGCTTTGGTGGCGACTCCTGCAGAGACAAAGCATTCACGCTCATATTCAAGCCGCCATTTAAATGTCTCTTCTGCTCTCACTAGCGTATGCAAGCAGACTAGATTAGGGTGCCTGTTTGACATCTTAGAAAACTTTAGCACTTTTTTCATAGCATTCATCATGACACTGTTTGCGTCATATTTCATCTGACTTCCTGTCTCAGCTCAGAAAGATCCCAGAGGTCAAGGACTGTGTTTTTTAATCCTTAACTCTTAGCACAGTTCCTGACACAGAGAAAGCTCTCATTGAATTTTTGAATGACTGAGCAAATCTTTCTTACTAGCATGCTATCTTGGCATGGGGTATTTGTGTGTGTGTGTGTGTGTGTGTGCATGCGTGTATGTGTTTACGGGGGCTGTTTGGTGAGGTTAGAAGTGAAAGCACTGATAGAAAGCCCATGGTGATGGAGAATGGGGGCAGATTCTGGTTAGGGAGCTCTGCACCAGTATAATAAGAGATTAAGAGCACATAAGGACAGGCCCCGGCATCACAGGATTTTTAAGGCTGTCACTGCCTTAGGCTGTGAGGCCAGTGTGTGTAATAAAAATAGTTTGCACAGTTCTGCTTTGGAAATCAGGACTCTGACTGAGAGCTTAGCCAACTAGCCAGCAAGAATAGCTTTCTGGAGCTTGGAGCCTCATGAAAATTCCAAAACTGGGGAATAATAAAAAAAAAAAAATAGGTTTGTTTGCTGGCTTTGAAAAACTGCATTGAAAAAAAAAAAAGGCTTCCCTGGTGGCGCAGTGGTTGGGAGTCCGCCTGCCGATGCAGGGGACGCGGATTCGTGCCCCGGTCCGGGAAGATCCCACATGCCGCGGAGCGGCTGGGCCCGTGAGCCATGGCCGCGCGTCCGGAGCCTGCGCTCCGCAACGGGAGGGGCCGCGGCAGTGAGAGGCCCTCGTACCGCAAAAAAAAAAAAAAAAAAAAAAAGCAAAAACCCTTCTCAATATTCTCTTCATCTGCAATACAAATTATCAGACACTTCCTGTGCACCAGCCCACGGATGAGAGGAAGAAGGGGGCCAGGAATAAAGCAGGTTCTTCGTAGGAAGTCATTGGCTAAGGCATGAAAAAGAGTAAGGAGTACGGAGTGGTCGCCAGACTAATGCTAATCTAAGTGTGGGGCACAGGTGAGTGCCGACACCACCTGTTTGTGATTAGCTCCCAATTCGAAAGGGAGCTTGCCACAATGTAATACATCAACGACATCACTAGGCACACTGTTTGCAGTTCAGCTGCTATTTTTGTCATAGCAAGATATGCTCAGTGAAAGTAGCATTGTATTCTCCCCTGTTTGGGTGCAATCCATCACTGCCTTAGGCTTGGACCAGTAACAGGTAGTTCTCTGACCAGCTGCTTTGAGCAGCACTGGTCTAGAGCATGGACTTCAAAATCAGTCAGTCTCAGCTCTGCTGCTTAAGCGAGTCTCCTAAGCTGTCTGAGCTTTGGATTCCAAGTCTGGAAAATGGAGAGTCATTCATTCAAAACAAATTTTGAGCACACACTGTATACTAGGCACTGTTCTGTGGGTTGAGGATATTGCAGTGACCCTGGCTGATAGGATTCCTGCTTTCATGGGGCCTACAGTTAAAGAAGTGAGATAATTACAGCTTATGATAAGTGCTGTTAAGAAAGTCAACTGACTCTTTGATGTGTGTGTAACAGATTGGTTGGTTAGGGAGGTTTAAGAAGGAATCAGCTGTGCAAAGAACTCAAGAGAGAGTGCTCTCAGCAGCGGCAAGAGCAAGTGCAAAGGCTCTGAGGCATGCTGGGGGAAACAAGAAGATGGCCAGCGTGTCTGGAGTGGAATGAGGGAGGGGAGGTAGAGCATGGGGACAGGTGAGGTCAGAGAGGATCCAGTTCATGCAAGGCTTAGTAGGACACAGGGAATTGTTTGGATTCCATTCTAGAAGCAATGTGATACCATTGGAGGGTTTTAAACCAGACCATAAGGTTTTCTTTCTGAACCATGTTAAAGAGTTTGGACTTTGTTCAAAGAACAACAGGGACCCACCAAAGATTTAAAAGCCTGAGAGTGTCAGGATTAGAACCACATTTTATAAAGTTTACTTGGGCTGTGGTAAAGATAGAAGTTAGGTGGGACTAGAGGCAAAGAGACCAGCTAGGGGAAGACATTCTGGTAGCGGAATGAGTGAAGAAATGTAAGAATGACCGAATTAACATCCTTAACTGGATCGCAAGCTTCCTTATGTCATGAGCCTCACTGCCTCTTGCTTTGGATGTTCTGTGGCATGAACTTTAGGTCTTTGTGAAAGTCAGTTTTTAATTAACATTCAACTAGCTGAATTGATTCGCTAACATAAAATCAAACTAGATCCTCCATCCACTCTTCAGAAACTGACTGCTTGTGTACAGCGCTGGTCTTGTCCATGGTATAGAAGTCTATCTCCTTTATCTTGTTCTCCTCTCACCTGTTTGCCTTCATACCCACTGATGCTCAAGTCTAGGTGAGCCTATTTCCAACAGCAACTGTCCTAGAGCGATTTCCATCTGGAACCAAACAAATGCCTAAGCCCTATTTGGAATGCGTATTTCCACAGTCATCCAGCCAGTGTTACACAAGGCAAACTGGCACTTGGTCAGCCTGCTTAAAATAACTCTTAGCGCTCTTACGTGAGAGGTGGGCTGTTCATCACCAGAGACCTTGCTAGCCATCATGTTGGCAACAATGATGAGAGCTGTTTATGAGCAACGATAGGGCACTAGGCTAAGGGATTTACGTTTATTCTCTGATTTTAAACCTCACAACAACCTTATATGATAGGTGTTCTTAACTAACTCTATTTTAATGAGAAAGGAACTGGGAATCAGAGAGGCTAGGTAACTTATCTAATGTCGTACAACTCCTCGGATGCCGACCAGGATTTGAACGTAGTTCTTGCTGATTCCAAAGCCTTGTGTCATTTTAATAGTAAATTTTAATTTATTTTTTTATTTTAGTGACTCCTTATAATTTTTAAAGTTATTTATGCTCATTGTCACACTTTCAAACAATTTGAGATTATATAAACTACTGAAAGTATTTGTTCTGGTTATCGATTGCTGTGTAACAGATCACTCCAAAGCTTAGTGGCTTCAAAACATTCATTTAATTATTACCTCACGTGGTTCTGGGGCCTGACTGGGCTCAGCTAGTTGTGTCTCTCTCAGTGTCTGTCATCTGGTTGTGGTCGGATATCAGCTAGGGCTGGAGTCATCTTAAAGCTTTTTTTACCCTCAGGTCTGGCCCCTGAGGCTGACTGGGATCTCCCTGGGACTATCTGCTGGAACACATACACTTGGTCTCTCCCTGTGGCCTGGGCTCCCTCAAAGTGTGATAGGTGGGATCCAAAAGGAAACGGAAGGAAGTAGAAGCTGCTCGTTTCTAAAGGCCTGGGCCAGAAACGGGCACAGGGCCACTTCTGCTGTTTTCTACGGATCAAGCCAAGATTGAGGGGAAGGAGACATTCCATGAATGTCAAAGAATTTGGAGGCCATATTTAAAAACTGCCACAGTCTGCTTCTGACCACAAATTATTTCTTTTCCTCTTTCAGCAAAATGAACTCGTTCCATCGTGAGACGCTCCCAAACTTCTCATGCCGTCAGGTTCAGGCTTGAAGTCCGGGATCTCGTCTTTGGTATCATTTCCAGGTATGACTCGAGGTGCCTTGAGTGTGGTTTCTTAGTTACAGCTCTTCAAGAATGAGTCTTATTTTTTTTTAATGAAATTTTTTAAATTAATTAATTATTTATTTATTTTTGGCTGCATTGTGTCTTCGCTGCTGCGCGCGGGCTTCCTCTAGTTGTGGCAAGCAGGGGCTACTCTTCGTTGCGGTGCACGGGCTTCTCATTGCAGTGGCTCCTCTTGTTGCGGAGCACAGGCTCTAGGCGCATGGGCTTCAGTAGTTGTGGCATGCAGGCTCAGTAGTTGTGGCACACGGGCTTAGTTGCTCTGTGGCATGTGGGATCTTCCCAGACCAGGGCTTGAACCCGTGTCCTCTGCATTGGCAGGTGTATTCTTAACCACTGCACCACCAGGGTAGCCCAGGAATGAGTCTTGATCTGAGTATCTGTGAAGTAAAAAGGTAACTTATCTGTCTTCCATACCTAACATTCACCTGTGGGCTAGGCATCTGAATGCTGCAGTAAATGTATTGTGGGTTCCTTGATTAGGGTCCAGTTCTATTCAATGTTTCTCTGCAGCTCTGCCTGTTACTCACAAACTGGGTTTACCTCTTGGTGGATGTGGAAGCCAAATGATACAACCAAGTCAAAGAGTGGGAGAAGGAAGGATTTATTACTTGCAGTAAGCAAGGAGAACACCTGGCATCTTCCCCGAAGCAAAACTGGGGAAGTTTTAAGCTAAGGGTATATACATATTCATGAAGGGGCTTGAGCAAAGAATTCAGCCTAGAATTGGGGCAAAGGTTGACAGAGCTCAAGCTTGAGTTGAATGAAGTCACGAGGGTCAGGAAAGGTCAATGTCATCATTCCTTAGGTTCTGACCAGCCTGGGGTCTTAGCAGGCAGTTACCATCCTCCATCTGGGTGGGAGGCCTTAGTTCCTACAGAACTCCTACAGAAGCTATGTATCAGATTGTTAATGTATCTGCTTCTCTTTTCGTTCTAGCTGATTCTAAAAAACTTTGAGGATTTTTATGATTTTTACTGGAGTTCCTTGCATGGGGAAAAAAACCATGACACAAATCTTTTTGGCTCCTGTAAGTCCTTTTCTACCTTGGATGCGTTTTCAGACCACTGTGGGACAGTGCCCTTAAGAATCTTAGAAATCCTGTTGTTTATGGAGATAGGAAGGCACACCCTTAAGCTCTTTAGAAGGATTTTGTCTGTTTGGAATGGTTAATGAGGTACCTTCTTAAACCTCTCTGAGCTCTTTTTTAAAAAAATTAATTAATTTATTTATTTATTTTTCAATTTTTGGCTGCATCGGGTCTTCGCCGCTGCACGCAAGCTTTCTCCGGTTGCGGCGGCGAGCAGGGGCTACTCTTCGTTGCAGTGCACGGGCCTCTCACTGCAGTGGCATTTCCCGCCGTGGAGCACGGGCTCCAGGCGGGCGGGTCTCAGCAGTTGTGGCATGCGGGCTGCGGGCTCAGCAGCCGTGGCTCGCAGGCTCTAGAGTGCAGGATCAGCAGCTGTGGCACACGGGTTTAGCTGCTCCGGCATGTGGGACCCTCCTGGACCAGGGCTCAAACCCGTGTCCCCTGCATTGGCAGGTGGACCCCCAACCACTGCACCACCAGGGAAGCCCTCTCTGAGCTCTTAGCAAAAGATGCAATGCTCATCCTTTGCTGGAAAGCCATTTTAATTTGAGAATAGTTTGCCCTCTGGAGAAGATGGGAGTGAGAAGTAGTTTTATTTTCAAACCCAGAAAACACTGGCTTTTACATAACCTCTATGTTCTGCTTGAAAACCAAAAAAGTTCCTTTTTTTAGCTTCTGTCTCTTCTTTGTATTTTACTAGAGGCAGGTTGGTCAGATCATCCTGTTTATGAGGTATGGTTCCTACTTTTTGGCATTACAGCAGACAACAGTGTCACCAAACTTTCTGAAACTGTGCACCTCAGATTGGGACCTGAACCCACACAGCCAGGACTTGAACCCGGCCAAAACCCACAGTCTTCCAACTGAGATCACACACCTGGTTTCAGGACTTCATGAAGCTCAGGTTCTTGATGTCTTATCGTAGAAAGAATCCAGTGAGAGACAAAGTGATAAGTAAGAAGTGGATTTATTTAGAGAGAAACATACTCCACAGACAGAGTATGGGCCATCTCGGAAGGCGAGAGTGGCCTTGAGAGAAACACACGCCACAGACAGAGTGTGGGCCACCTTAGAAGGTGAGAAAGGCACCAGGGTATGGGGTTGTCAGTTTTTATAGTGGTGGGTAATTTCATAGGCTAATGAGTGGGAGGAGCATTCCAGCTATTTCAGGAAGGGGCAGGGATTTCCAGGAACTGGGCCACCGCCCACTTTTTGATCCTTATGGTTGGTCTTGGAACTGTCATGGCACCTGTGGGTGTGTCATTTAGCTTGCTGATGTGAGCGTATACTGAGGCTCAAGGTCTAGTGGAAGTCGACTTGTCCGCCATCTTGCACCCATTTGGTTCTAATCAGTTTATATCATATCCTCGGGCTATGTCATTCTTTCAGAGGTTGTGCCCTGCCTCCCTCCCTCCTGTTTCATTTCCCCCACCCACAAGGGTCCCCTTTTGCTCATGGTCCTCAGGCTTGACAAGGCTCATTTAGCCAGTTCTCAGTCAGAGTCTCTCATGAAGTTGCAGTCATCTGGCTGCGGCCAGAGTCATCTTGAAGAATGGCCCAGGCTACACCCACCTAATCCCTCCTCTGGGAATTATCACTGGGTTATTGACAGAGGAAGCCAGTTAACTAAGTGCAGCCAAGCCGAGAGACATGAGGACTTTTAGAGTCAAAGTGGGGCTGAGCGTAGTATATTACTAGACCATATGCAAGACGGTTAAGAAGAAAGTCATCTGTTGGGAGAGAAAACAGAGGTAGAGATGACAGAGAGCACTGGGCACTCTGATTCCTGGTGGCTTTCTAAGCCCATACGTTCTGTCTGGGCTTTGTTTCCATAATACCTTTGCATTCTCACCATAAACTTCCATTTTGACTTGATTTTGAAACAGGAGGGAAGGAGGCAGGGCACAACCTTTGAAGGGATGACATAGCCCGAGGACAATGTTTCCACATGTTGCCAAAAGGGCCCCAGGCGGGTAGGGGTGGGCAAAATCAATCCCAGTTGCAAATTCCCACTTTAGATAAAAAGCAGCCATTTTTGCATAAAACTACAGACCCCAACGTTGACCTCTGCATCTGACTTCCCAATCCATCTGACTCCTTTCCCCTGGGTTTTTGCCTCCCAAACTAAATGGCATCAGGAGGAAGTAGGTACCAATGCCAATTTTATGATGTTGACACTGAAGAAAGGAAAATCTGCATAGCCCCCTCCTCCCTTCCTCTCTGAGGCCAAGCCCAGTCCTGCCTGTTTAATTACCTCCAGTGATTTCAGCATTAACTAGGTCTGCTGATCTACCCTGGTGTGAAGAACAACAGTCTTGACCTGATCTGATAGTGCAGAGAAATCAGAACCTTTCCCTAGTACCTTCCATGTGGGCCCCAGCTTGGGTTGAGGATCATGGCTTTGGTGGGACATAGTTGGAACACATTTGGCATTGGCATTGGCATTGTCTGAGGGTGAGGAAGGGATTCTATTTCCACTGGTTGCTCAACAGTATCACAGTGGGTCATGGGCATAGCAGTCTGATTAGTGTAGAAACTGAATTTGCATGGCAAGAATATGATTTATCCATAGAACTATAAAAATATCTTAGTTTTCCGAAAAGGCGTTTGTTTATACTTTATGTAAGTTTGAGAAAGAATCAGTTGTCCTTGTTAAATATTATGGTGATGATGATAATGATTTCATCTGGGGTAGTGGCTTTCTCCTGGCCCTCTGCTATCAGAGCCTGTGGAGCAGGATGCGCCTGGCTCTCTGATCCTCTGTCTTACTACTTTTTTGTTTTTGGCTGCATTGGGTCTTCATTGCTGCACGCAAGCTTTCTCTAGTTGTGGTGAGCGGGGGCTACTCTTCGTTGCGGTGTGCGAGATTCTCATTGCGGTGGCTTCTCTTGTCGCGGAGCATGGGCTCTAGGTGTGCAGACTTCAGTAGTTGCAGCACGTGGGCTCAGTAGTTGCAGCATGCAGGCCCTAGAGCGCACAAGCTTCAGTAGTTGCGGCGCATGGGCTCAGTAGTTGTGGCTCTCAGGCTGTAGCGCACAGGCTCAGTAGCTGTGGTGCATGGGCTTAGTTGCCCTGCGTCATGTGGGATCTTCCCGGACCAGGGATCGAACCTGTGTCCCCTGCATTGGCAGGCAGATTCTTAACCACTGTGCCACCAGGGAAGTCCTGTCTTACTACTTTCTCTCTTGCTCATTTACCAGCCTTCTGCTGTTCCTTGACTACCAAGCTCCTACAAGGCCTTTTTTTTGTTTTTAATTGAAATATAGAATATAATTGATTTACAAGGTTGTATTAGTTTCAGGTATACAGCAAAGTGAGAGATTGGTTCAAGATGGCGGAATAGAAGGACGTGTGCTCACTCCCTCTTGCGAGAGCACTGGAATCACAATGAACTGCTGAACAATCATTGACAGGAAGACACTGGAACTCACCAAAAAAAATACCCCACATCCAAAGGCAAAGGAGAAGCCACAGTGAGATGGTAGGAGGGGCGCAATCACAATCAAATCAAATCCCATAACTGCTGGGTGGGTGACTCACACACTGGAGAACACTTATACCACAGAAGTCCACCCAGCTTCTGAGGCCCACGTCAGGCTTCCCAACCTGGGGGTCAGGCAACGGGAGGAGGAATTCCTAGAGAATCAGACTTTGAAGACTAGAGGGATTTGATTGCAGGACTTCAACAGGACTGGGGGAAACAGAGACTCCACACTTGGAGGGCACACACAAAGTAGTGTGTGCATCGGGACCCTGGGTAAGGTGCGGTGACCCCATAGAAGACTGAACCGGACCTACCTGCTAGTGTTGGAGGGTCTCCTGCAGAGGTGGGGTGTGGCTGTGGCTCATTGTGGGGACAAGGACACTGGCAGCAGAAGTTCTGGGAAGTACCCCTTGGCGTGAGCCCTCCCAGAGTCCGCCATTAGCCCCACCAAAGAGCCGGTAGGCTCCAGTGCTGGGTCACCTCAGGCCAAACAACCAACAGGGAGGGAACCCAGCCCCACCCATCAGCAGACAAGGGGATTAAAGTTTTACTG
>NC_041215.1:303877-305058 GCF_002837175.3 Physeter macrocephalus
TGGAAGACAGAATGGTGGAATTCACTGCCACGGAACAGAATAAAGAAAAAAGAATGAAAAGAAATGAAGACGGCCTAAGAGACCTCTGGGACAACATTAAATGCCACAAGATTCGCATTATAGGGGTCCCAAAAGGAGAGGAGAGAGAGAAAGGACCAGAGAAAATATTTGCAGAGATTATAGTCTAAAACTTCCCTAATATGGGAAGGGAAAGAGCCACCCAAGTCCAGTAAGTGCAGAGAGTCCCAGGCAGGTTAAACCCAAGAGAAACACGCCTAGACACATAATAATCAAATTGACAAAAATTAAAGACAAAGAAAAATTATTGAAAGCAGCAAGGGAAAAATGACAACATACAAGGGAACTCCCATAAGGTTAACAGCTGATTTCTCAGCAGAAACTCTACAAGCCAGAAGGGAGTGGCAAGACCTAGGGACACATACAGACTGAAAGTGAGGGGATGGAAAAAGATATTCCATGCAAATGGAAATCAAAAGAAAGCTGGAGTAGCTATACTCATATCAGATAAAATAGACTTTAAAATAAAGAATGTTACAAGAGACAAGGAAGGACACTACATAATGATCAAGGGATCAATCCAAGAAGAAGATATAACAATTATAAGTATATATGCACCCAACATAGGAGCATCTCAATACATAAGGCAACTGCTAACAGCTATAAAAGAGGAAATCGACAGTAACACAATAACAGTGGGGGACTTTAACACCTCACTTACACCAATGGACAGACCATCCAGAGAGAAAATTAATAAGGAAACACAGCTTTAAATGACACAATAGATCAGATAGATTTAATTGATATTTATAGGACATTCCATCCAAAACCAGCAGATTACACTTTCTTCTCAAGTGCACATGGAACATTCTCCAGGATAGATCACATCTTGGGTCACAAATCAAGCCTCAGTAAATTTATAACCAAGAGATCACTGAAGAAATCAAAGAGGAAGTAAAAAAATACCTAGAGACAAATTACAACGAAAACACGACGACCCAAAACCTATGGGATGCAGCAAAAGGAGTATCTAAGAGGAAAGTTTATAGCAATACAAGCCTACCTCAAGAAACAAGAAAAATCTCAAACAATCTAACCTTACACCTAAAGGAACTAGAAAAAGAAGAACAAACAAAACCCAAAGTTAGTAGAAGGAAAGAAAT
>NC_041215.1:305434-322047 GCF_002837175.3 Physeter macrocephalus
AAAATTACAGACCAATATCACTGATGAATATAGATGCAAAAATCCTCAACCAAATACCAGCAAACAGAATCCAACAGCACATTAAAAGGATCATACACCATGATCACGTGGGATTTATCCCAGGGACGCAAGGATTCTTCAATACATGCAAATCAATCAATGTGATACACCATATTAACAAATTGAAGAAAAAAACCACATGATCATCTCAATAGATGCAGAAAAAGCTTTTGACAAAATTCAACACCCATTTATGATAAAAACTCTCCAGAAAGTGGGCATAAAGGGAGCCTACCTCAACATAATAAAGGCCATATACAGCAAAGCATATATATATAATAAATACGAATATATATATGATTCTTTTCCCATATAGGTTATTATAAAATATTGAGTATAGGTTTCTGTGCTATACAGTAGGTCTTTTTTTTTTTTTTGTGGTATGCGGGCCTCCCTCTGTCGTGGCCTCTCCCCTTGTGGAGCACAGGCTCCGGACGCACAGGCTCAGCGGCCATGGCTCACAGGCCCAGCCGCTCCGCGGCACGCGGGATCCTCCCAGACCGGGGCGCGAACCCGGTTCCCCTGCATCGGCAGGCGGACGCGCAACCACTGCGCCACCAGGGAAGCCCGGTCTTTGTTTTTTATCTATTTATTTTTAAATTTCTTTTTTTATTGAACACAGTAGATTTATAATATATTAATTTCTGTTGTACAGCAGACTAACTCAGTTATACACATATATACATTCTTTTTAAAAATATTTATTTATTTATTTGGCTGCACCCAGTCTTAGTTTGGCATGCAGGCCCTTCGTTGAGGCATGTGGGATCCAGTTCCCTGACCAGGGTTTGAACCCGAGCCCCCCCACCCCCCACATTGGGAGCATGGAGTATTAGCCACTGCACCACCAGGGAAGTGCCTATACATTCTTTTTTATATTCTTTTCCATTATGGTTTATCTCAGGATATTGAATATAGTTCCCTGTGCTATACTGTAGGACCTTGTTGTTTTCCTTCAGGGCCTTTGCATTTAATGTTCCCTTTTCCTAGAACATGCTCTATTTTAGCTCGAGCCGTCATAAAATATCACAGTCTGGGTAGCTTAAACAGAAACTTATGTCTCACAAGTCTGGAGACTGAGAAGTCCAAGGTTAAGCTGCTGACAAGGTAGGTTTCATCCTGAGGCCTCTTCTCTGGGCTTGTAGGTGGCCTCCATCTCACTGTGTGCTCACATGGGCTTTCCTCCAAGTGTGTGTACAGAGGGGCAGGGAGAGCAAGCTCTCTGGTGTTTCTTCTTACAAGGACACTAATCCTTTTGGATCAGAGCCCCATCCTTATGATCTCATTTCACCTTTGTTGCTTCCCTAGTGGCCTTATTTCCAAATGCAGCCACACTAGGGGTTAGGGCTTCAATCTGGATTTTGGGGGGATGCAAACATTTAGTCCATAACACTCCTCCATTGGCTTTGTACCTACCTTGATTTAGCTCTTGGCTATCTATGACATATCTTCCCCCCTTTTCCCTGTCACTTTCTGTTCTTCTCTTTGTTTTTCTTCCTAGAACTTAGCACTACCTAAATGATTTTACATTTAAAAGAATTGTGTTTCTTGTCTGTTATTTGTTCAGGATTAAGTGAGCTAGCTTTAATAAGGTATTCACTCAACAAATGTTTATTGAGTGTCTATAATGTGCAAGGTCTTGAACTAGGTTCTAGGGTTGCAGTGGTCAAGAAAAGCACACACACACTCCTGCCTTCAAGTTGCTTACAGTCTGCTAGGAACACTTATGAAATACTTACTATATACCAGGTATGGTGCTAAGAGTTTTGCTTAGATGATTTTGTTTGATCCTCATAAAAATCCCATGACATAGGTCCTATTGTTGCGTTGATTTTATGGAAGGGACAACTAAGGTCCTAAATGGATGAGCTACTTTTTCAGGGTCAATTCAGCTGGTTGGAGCTGGGCCTTGCAGTCTGACACCATAGCTGATGCTCTTGACCACGTGTTACACTGTGCTGGCAGGCTCAGTGGAGCACAGAGCGTGTTCAAGGGGATGAACAAAGTCATGTTTGGCCATCACCTCAGTGTTGAAAAGAATTCAATACTGATTATTCCTAGTAACCATCAGAATAACCCACAGGTGCACTTCACTGTAAACAAATTTGGATATAAAAACTTGCATATACAAGATTGATATTCTGAGGTATTATCAAGAATGTTATAAAAAGCATTGCCATGGGATTCCTTTCCTTTAGAGTGTGTGATTGAAAACACAATGGGGGCTTTGGAGGCAGACAGACCTGGGTTCAAATCCTTTCTCTGTCACTTATTGCCCTTGGAAGCTTGGGTAGGTTCTGAGACTCAGTTTTCTTATCTGTAAAATGGGGATAATATGTACTTCATAGAGTTTTAAAATATTCCTGCAAATAGAGGATACTTAATAAATGGTAGCTAGTTTTTATTATAGTATCTTTTTCACAGTGCATTTAAACGCAAACTTGATTTTTTTTTAAAGGTTACTAACCTGTACAGAAGCATCTGTATTATATAAAGTGAGTGGTGTAAACTGATTGCTTGGAAACAGATCCTTCTCCATCAGTTTCCCTGAGCACCTCGAAATAATTCTATTAGTCCACAATTCTTTTTCCCCTGAAAGGAGGGTCTTTGGGACTGGCAGTTCTCCAAGGTTCTGGGAGGTCAACGGAATCAGGTCCCTTGGCATACCATGTGTCTCCTTTCTCTTTGCCTCTGGTTTCAACAGGATGGAGTCTGGGTCAGTGTCAGTGGGTTGGGGAAGGAAGAAGTAAGAAGAGATAAAAAGGAAAAGTTTGAACTTGAACCCAAGTCATACCCAGCTCTCATTGGAACCCCAGAAACCATCTTCCTCCTTTGGATAGGACAAAAAGACTTAGAGTCTCACCGTCATTGGGCTTGTCAGACCACATGGGACTGCATAGTACCATGCTTTTGGCTGTGAGTGTTTGGAAGGCATCTGTGGGTTTTGCCTGGCCAACATCTATTCTCATTTCTTGTAAAAATAACTTGACTTCTTTTCCTTTGAGAAGCTAACCTTCTCCTGGCCTCAGTCCCTCTTCCACGTCCAGGTAGGTGTGTAGGCAGGCCTAGCAATCAACATGTCTCATTCCTCTGACCGCAATGGTTGGTTCAAGAATGACAGTATGATCCAAATCTGGGCCAGCAGGTCTCAATATTGATGCTTTCATTGGCCTTCTTTTCCCCCAGGGATGGTAAGCTCTGGGGATGTAAGCCTACTACTGCCTCAACCCTCTAGAGAGAGCTTACTGCAGAGTGGAGCCAATGTGACGGGAGACCTCCATGCTCATAATGTCATTTGAGTTCCTCCCTTGTCAGGCTTGGATTTTCAGGTACATGGGCCAATAAATCCAGTGTCTCCATTTTTTTTTTTTTTCTTAAATCAGGTTGACTTGGGTTTTTGACACTTGGAATCAAGAGAGTCCTGAGTCATGGATCTGACTTGGTTGGGCTGGAGTGAGTGGAAGAGACACCCAGGATGTGAGGGGGTCTGGAAGCCATGCCCTAGCAGAAGCTCTTAGGGAGACCAGCAGTGTTCGTCCCCGTCTGGAGGGGCTGTCTCTGGGCTGCTTGTCTTATCTCGTCTGGTTAGGTGTGTTCTCAGGGCGGAACTAGACTAAAGAGAGGTGGTTATGGAGGAACAGATGGTGAGGACATGATTTCCAATTTGCTGGAGAAATATAGTTGGAAATTCCTAGTATAGAAGTGAGAGCCTTGTCACTAGACCTGTCTGATTCCAGGAGGCTGGACTGACCCTGCCAGTAATGCTAAGCGGGTTTGGGGGTGAGTGGGGGGAACAGATTTGGACTGAATTTGAGTTCCATCTCTATTTTGGGAGTTTCTGATTGAATGCAGAATGTTTGGGAATATCGTTCAGCCTGGAATACGTGTAAATAGGAACTTGCAGTGTTTGTATTCTATCTTTATTTTTATAATAATCCTATGTTACTTTTGTAAGCAGAAGAAAACAATAAAAGAAAATTTTAAGGAGAAAAAAAAGAAAAAAAGGTGTGCCCTTGTAAGGACAATGTCTTTTGCACGCCTCTGGCTCCAGTGCTAGCAACGGGGCGGCAGAAGCTGGGTAGCCTGGTGATGAAAAGCAAAAGCCCTGGAGCCTAACCCTGGGTCTGTCACTTACTGGATAAGTGACCTTGGGCTTCACCCCATGAGGCTATGTCCTGTCTGTAACATGGGGATCCTGTTACCTGCTGCTTAGGGTTGACCTGTGGATTGACCATAAGGCATGCGAAGCACCTGTCTGACACGTGGATTGTGCTCAGTAAACGGTAGCTGTTATTATCAGAGAACCTCAGCGATCACTCTGCTGACGCCATTTCAGAGACGATCTCAGGGTGAGATGCGAGGAGGAGAGGGTGTGACAGTTGCAGAGACTGGATTCTGCTCTGGCTACAGGACACAATGAATGCCTTGTCTCTTGCTGTTTCTGTGTTTTTTTTGGCGGGGGGGAGAATTCTAGTTTTTCCTTTCCTGGATAAATTGCATGTGTCTTATGTCAGGGTCCTAGAAGCCAAGTCTGGGACAGGAATAGGGACATTGTTCAAGTGATTTATTGGAGTCAGTGCTCTCAGGAAAAGGAGAGTGAGCAGGGCCAGTTATGTAATTTGTGGGATCCAGAGCAAAATGAAAATGGGGGGCCCTTCGTTCAAAACAAAAAGGGAAAAGTACTGTTGAAGATACTAACTTATAAAACCTTTTCCTGGGACTTCCCTGGTGGCGCAGTGGTTGAGAATCCGCCTGCCAATGCAGGGGACACGGGTTCAATCCCTGGTCCGGGAAGATCCCACATGCCACGGAGCAACTAAGCCAGTGTGCCACAACTACTGACCCTGGGTGCCACAACTACTGAAGCCCACGTGCCTAGGGCCTGTGCTCCGCAACAAGAGAAGCCACCGCAGTGAGAAGCCCGTGCACCACGATGAAGAGTAGCCCTCGCTCACCACAACTACAGAAAGCCTGTGTGCAGCAACGAAGACCCAGCGCAACCAAAAAATAAATATAATAAATAAAATTGATTCTTTAACAAACAAACAAAAGAACCCCTTTTCCTTTCTTCCACAGTCTCTCTCTTAACCTGCCATGTTTTTTAAAAAATCTGGTATTTAATGTAGTTCTAAGTAAAGGAAAATGTAAAATTTAAATTTAATAAATTTTACCATTCCTCTTTATCTCGTGCAATGCCAATTTAAATGCAAGTGTCAGAGTGTTTAACTTGGATGTGGAATCACCAAAATGACACAATTTGTTTCTTTATGGCTCATCCCCAGAAGGTACCTCCAGTTAGTCAGAAGAGACGAACACAAGCCAGACTCAGGAAGGCTGGAAGGAGGGTGCGTGAGGCATAAGGATGCGCTGAGCACCTGATGTGCTGTGTCCTGGCTGGGGAAGTTGTGCCGGGAATCTTCCCTTCTCACAGGCCACCTGCTCCAGCCCTCAGTGGAAGGAAATCCTAAGGGTTCAGCAACCTCTGTGCTGGGATGTCTAGGTACCTGCATCGGGAGTAGGTGAGAGGCTTGTTCTTGCCCAGTGCCATCTGAGTGTGCCCAGGGCAGGGACGGCTGCCGCCAAGCCCTGCCCCGGGAAGCCTGTGTGCCTGTCCCCACCTTTCCCTGTGCCTGCTCTCAGGCCGCTGCCAGGAGTGGAGGGCCGCAGCAGTCACTGGATAGGGTAGGGAGGGAGAGGCTGTGCAGCATGTGGGGTGTCAGGGGGTAAAGGAGGTGAGGAGGCAGTGGGAGATGGCACAGCCTCTGAGCCAAGGCTCCAAGTCCCTGTGCATCTCTCTTGTCTTAACTTACATAGGACTTCCTTTACAAAGCAGATTCAAAGAAAAATTAAGAATCTCAAGATGGCAAGTGCAATTAAGAATTTCAAGATGATGGGAACTCCCTGGTGGTCCAGTGGTTAGGACTCCGCGCTTTCACTGCCGAGGGCATGGGTTTTATCTCTTGTTAGGGAACTAAGATACCACAAGCTGTGCGGTGTGGCCAAAAAAAAAAAGAATTTCAAGATGGCAAGCACAGAGCATTAAACCCCAAGCACAGGGCCCTTCTGAGCACTGGACCCAGTGTGACTGCCTCGATCCTATGCCCATGAATGTCTCTGACCTCATTCTTTTGCTCATCCATTCTTGATGTCTTTTGATTGGGTATATTAAGCAAAACCTAGCTGGCTGTCCTACTTTGTCCCCATCATTTCTATGTTTGATGAGCCATCTGCCTGCGTCCCTGTAGGTCAAGCCCCCTGGCTGCTATTCTGACCTTGTTGCCCTTTATGGTAATTGCAGCATCTTGTTTCTTAGGGTTGAGTGCTTCCGTTGGTCTTTGCTACTCTGGAATTTTATTCTCCAAGTTCTTCTATGGAGCCCAGTTCTGTAACAGCCACTATTGAGCTTCTCGTGATACCATTGCTCCCTCACCAACACTTTTCTTATCTCCATGCTAAATGCAGAGTTCTCCAGGCCTTCCCAAGGAACATGGGCAGCTTGTGGGTTTTCCTGTCTTATACAGTAGGCACGTTCTAGTATGCCCACTCCTCTGAGCCTTTCTGTCCTTCCCTCCAGTTTGCAGTGGCAGTTCTGGCATCTCTGCATTGTTCAGTTTGGATCATTGCTTTTTCAAATTTTTCAAGTACTGTCCCATCAGCATGTTGGAACCATCCTCTGGGGCCCTTGCCAGGGTGTTAAATCCTATATCGCTGGAGAGGATCCCTCCACATCAACAAACTCTACTTACCCAGTTTATATCTCACCCCCCCACACACCTTCATCCATCACCCTCGGAATCTTCCACAGGCCAGTTTGGGCTTGTGTATGTTGGCCAGGTCTGATATATAATCCCTTTCTTTCCTCAGCAGGCATTTCCTGACTTGGTCCATGCTAAGATTGTTCCCTGGTTATCAGTCTGGTGGCCAGGAAAGGAGGTGGGGCAAATCCCCAGGAGGGCATGCGTTGCTTTGTAAAGCACCTGCTTCATTTTCCAGCAAGGTAGGGTGGCAGTGGGGCTCTGTCTTCCAGCAAGGGAACAGGGACTCGTCTGCAGGCCCAGAGGGTTCAGGAGTATCTGGGTTTATTCCTTCAGATAGCCCCTCCCAAGAATCGATCCTCTTTCTCCCTTCTGGGGCTTTGTCTTTGGTGTAAAGGGATGCACCTAGCCAAGAACTGGCCTTCTTTGAAGTTCTGCCACTCTTACAGTTCAGTCCTGCACCTGCTCTGTGTGCCCTCCAGCTGCAGGAGATGTGAGTCTCTTTAAATGCTGCCACGCAGGCCCTCTGAAATAGTTGATCAATGAGTCTGTCATTTTCTCTCTAACAAATCAACAGTGCTGAGCAAGAGCCACCTGATTCAGAGGTCTGTTTGGTGACCACTTCCCCCAGACGTCAGATGCTAGAGACAGTGTATCATCGCACCCCCTCCAACTTTACTTCATCCTGTTCACCGAAGGTGAAAATCAGCAATCGCATGAAAGCGGCACGCAGTTTGTTTCCTAGGACCACTTCTGGTACCAACTGTTTTGTATTGGTTTCACTAGAAGCAGAAGCTGAGATGGTGTTCATTGTTCAAGCAATTCTTTTTTCTTTTAATAAATTTATTTATTTGTTTGTTTGTTTGTTTGTTTTTGGCTGCGTTGGGTCTTCGTTGCTGCGCACAGGCTTTCTCTAGTTGCAGCGAACAGGGACTACTGTTTGTTGCGGTCCGTGGGCTTCTCACTGTGGTGGCTTCCCTTGTTGCGGAGCACAGGCTCTAGGCACGCGGGCTTCAGTAGTTGTGGCATGCAGGCTCAGTAGTTGCGGCGCACAGGCTTAGTTGCTCTGCGGCATGTGGGATCTTCCTGGGCCAGGGCTGGAACCCGTGTCCCCTGCATCAGCAGGTGGATTCTTAACCACTGTGCCACCAGGGAAGTCCATTCAAGCAATTTTTTGAGGGAGCGAAAATGAAAGGGAATGAGGAAGCCAGACAAGGCTGGTGAAAAGCCCAGCAAGAATGTAGTCTCAGTGTGCATCTGCTTCAGCCGGATCTCCCTGGGGTGCTCTGCAGGCCACATGGGATCACAGAGCTCTCCCCTCCTTGAGGCAAGGCAACATGCCTGTTAAATCCCCGTACTAGTCAGTCATTGTCCTCCTCTCCTAGCAGGGAGCACAGACTGTGTTATTCTGTCCTCCTTCTCGGAAACCTGTCTCAGAGGGAAAGCAGATCCTAAGCTTAGGGGAGAGAAGCTCAAAGAAGTGGTCTGGCCTTTGGCCCAGTTTCTCTGGAAAATGATTTCAGGCTTGAAGACATTTTAATTCATTGTAATGTGTGTCATTGGCATGGGGATAATGAGGAGGCCTAGAAAATGCAGCCGTGCAGCCAGGTTTGCCTTCTGGGATCCTGTAGTTGGATAATGATGGCCACCACAGGGATTGTGTTGCACAGGCCTTCGTCTTTGTCTCCCCTTGATTACTGGAATGTTCACTACAGGTTCACTAGTTATGGACTGAGTGAAAGAATCGATATGAAACCTGAAGAACTTGGGGTATAGGAACAGATTTTCTTTTTTTCAACCAGATGTGTCCAGTGGATGCGAGAGGCAGGGGTGACAGGAGGGAGGAGGGTGAGGTTTAGTGCCTGCGCTTTGGAATAGGGCAGACCTGGGTTAGAATCCCAACTGAAATCATGTAACTCGGATCGGGACTTGAACCCACGCACCGGGACTCAAACAGAACCAAAACCCAGATTGGGACTTGAACCCATGGTCTTTTAACTGAGATCACACACCTGGTCTCAGGACTTAACGAAGCTCAGGTTCTTGATGTCTCATGGCAGAAAGAATTCAGTGAGAGACAAAGTGAGAGGTAGGAAGTAGATTTATTTAGAGAGAAACACACTCCACAGACGGAGTGTGGGCCATCTCAGAAGGCGAGAGGCACCGAAATATGGCATGGTTAGTTTTTAATGGGCTGGGTAATTTCATAGGCTAATGAGGGGGAGGATTATTCCAGCTATTTTGGGGAAGGGACAGAGATTTCCAGGAGTTGGGCCACTGCCCACTTATTTATTTATTTATTTGTTTATTTTGTGGTACGCGGGCCTCTCACTGTTGTGGCCTCTCCCGTTGCGGAGCACAGGCTCCGGACGCGCAGGCTCAGCGGCCATGGCTCACGGGCCCAGCCGCTCCGCGGCATGTGGGATCTTGCCGGACTGGGGCACGAACCCATGTCCCCTGCATCGGCAGGTGGACTCTCAACCGCTGCGCCATCAGGGAAGCCCTACTGCCCACTTTTTGATCTCTGATGGTCGGCCTCAAAACTGTCATGGCACTGGTGGTTGTGTCACTTAGCTTATGCTAATATGTTACAATAACCATATAATGAGGCTCAAGGTCCACTGGAAGTCAAATCTTCCGCCATCTTGGATCTAGTTAGTTCTCACCAGTTTTTGTCATGTCCTATGGCTGTGTCATTCTTTTAAAGTTGTGCCCTGCCCCCTTACCTCCTGTTTCACAACCATGACACTTCACAGCAGCATGACCTTGAGCTTGGAGCTTGACTTCTCCGAGCCTCAGTTTCCTCTTCTGTTAAATGGGGATGGCACCTGTATCCACTTCATAGGGTTGATATGAGGATTAAGTGAGATAATGCAGGGAACAGATTTAGCACGGGACATCTAGTGATGGCTTAGTAAATACTGTTATTGACAGTGGAGCATTATCTGAACTTTTCTGGGCAGTGGGTGTTCTGGAGGCAGCATGATAGAGTAGAAGAAGCCAGGGCTTTGAAGTCTGAGAGAATTCACTTCCATTTCTGACTCTCACTTCCTGGCTGTGTGACTGTGGGCAACTCACTTCCCCTCCCTGAGCCAAGGTTTCCTCATCTGCCAAGAAGGAGAAATGTGCCTACATTGCAGAATTTCGGTGAAAAAAGCATCTAGCCCAGATTATGGCTCACAGTTGGTACTCAGCTAACGCAGTTCTCTTTCTTCTTCTCATTTTACAACATAGTAGTTCGCCCACACTGTTACTTTCTCACATGTGACTTGAGGCCAAAGTTGGCAATTAGATTTTTATTTATATTTATTTATTTATTTATTTTTGCCTGTGTTGGGTCTTCGCTGCTGTGCATGGGCTTTCTCTAGTTGTGGTGAGTGGGGGCTACTCTTTGCTGCGGTGCGTGGGCTTCCCATTGGGTGGCTTCTCTTGTTGCAGGGCTCTAGGCGTGTAGGCTTCAGTCGTTGTGGCATGCGGGCTCAGTAGTTGTGGCTTGCGGGCTCTGGAGCACAGACTCAGTAATTGTGGCGCACGGGCTTAGTTGCTCCGTGGCATGTGGGATCTTCCCGGACCAGGGCTCGAACCCGTGTCCCCTGCATTGGCAGGCGGATTCTTAACCACTGCAACACCAGGAAAGTCCTAGATTTTTTAAGTTTGTCAAGGGTAAGAAAGTAGGATGCAGAATGTGTGAGAGCATTAATTAAATACTCACTTTAGAACTAGGCAAAATACTCCTGCATTTCAAGAAGCAGTTAAGGATTAACTGGAACAGAAATATGCAGCATCAAATAAGCCAAGACCACAAGCTCTGAGATGCCATTTTAACATCAGGAGATATAACCAAGTCTTTAGGAGTGTCTGCTTCTCTTAATGCTTAATTACCATGACGATGAAAGGGAGGATGATGATGGAGGCTAGTATTCATGGAGCACTTACTCTTTCCTAGGTGTGGTGCTAAGTGCTCGACACATATTTCTTTTAATCTTTTTTTGTGTGTGTACAATTAGAAAAATTTTAATGTTAAGTATTTGCACCTGAAACCATCACCATAAGATAGACAGCATGTCTATCAGCCCCCAAAAGTTTCTTTATGTCCCTTGGTAATCCCATTGTCTTACCCTTCCCTGCCTCTACCCTCTCCAGGCAACCACTGATGGCTGTCACTTCAGAGTAGTTTGCATTTTCTAGTGTTTCGTATAAATGGGATTGCTTCTTTTTTTGTAGGGGTCTGGCTCTTTTTAATCCTCTTAATAACCCTATGAGGGAGGTAAAGAAAGTTGAATTTCAGAAAGGAAACTTCCTAAGTCGTGACTGGTAAGAGGCACACTGGTAACCCCAGATGGTAAGCAGCACCCCTTACATCACGACCTTCCCAATAGTCAGCACTCTGAGGAAATGCCCTGAGAGGCCTTCTCTGAGAAATATTGAATCCCTTACACTTTTTTTTTTAACTTTTTTATTATGGAAAATTTCAAACAAATACAAAGGTAGAAGGAGTAGTGTTAATAAATTCCCATGAATCCATCCTTTAGCTTCAAGAATTATCAACACATGGCCAATCTCATCTCATCTATATCATTCTCTTGTCCCCTAAATCCCTTACACTTATATAAAAAGGTGTTTACCTAGCAGCTAAAATTAAATTCTCCTCTAAAGGGAGTAATTTTGAAGCAATCTTTCATATTGCTTATAAGATTTATTTTTAATGATTGGAGAAATGCTTGTTTCCTCTGGTTAATAAGCTAGACACAAAATTATGTCTATAATAGTAAGATCTCAAGGTTGAGAAAAAAAAGTTAAAGTCACTTAGAAAAAAATGTTAATAGTATTGTCTCTGGTAACCCACTGAGGCGTGACAGGGAAGGAGTGGGAAGAGTACAAGTTGACTTTCAAGTTACCTTCTTAGGTGACTGAGTAGATGGTGATACCATAAACCTGGTAGGGACTTCACTAGAAGAAACAGAGTAGGGGTGGACTGAGTGGTAGGGCAAGACGATGACTTCAGTAAGATGGTGATGAATTTAAGCTCCAGTGGGAATTGGATGCATGGACATAGGCTTATCTGCAGGACATCACCCTTCAGTTCATGGCACACACAAAATGTGTATCTTAGAACTGATGAAGGATGGAAGTTCTGCCAGATTGCTGTCCAGTTTAGCTGTTCTGGCTTTCTCTCCCATCAGCAGTGCAAGAGGGTTGGTTGGTGTTTTCTCATAGCCTTGTCAACACTTGGTATTTTCTTTTTTTAACATTTTTTTTCTTGGCTGTGTTGGGTCTTCATTGCTGCATGTGGGCTTTCTCTAGTTGCGGTGAGCAGGGGCTACTCTTCATTGTGGTGCACGGGCTTCTCATTGTGGTGGCTTCTCTTGGCACCCGGGCTCAGTAGTTGTGGCACACGGGCTTAGCTGTTCCACAGCATGTGGGATCTTCCCAGACCAGGGTTCGAACCTGTGTCCCCTGCATTGGCAGGCGGATTCTTAACCACTGCGCCACCAAGGAAGCCCCTGTGAAGGCTTTTTTAAAAACATGAGACTAACATTTAAATCAGTCAGCTTTGAGTAAAACAGATTACACCACGTAATGTGGGTGGACCTCATCCATTCAGTTGAAGGCCTTCAGAAAAAAAAGACAGTGGTCCCTTGAAGAAGAGGGAATTCCGTCTCAAGAGGGCCTTCAGACTTCAGCTGCAACTCAGCTCCTTCCTGAGTCTGCAGCCTGTGGGCCTGCCCTGCAGAGTTCCAACTTGCCAGCCCCCAGAACTGCATGAGCCAATTTCTAAAAAACTGCCCCCCCGCCTCTCTCTCTCTCTCCCCCTCTCTCTCTCCCTCTCTCTCTCTCTCTCCCTCTCTCCCTCTCTCTCTCTCTCTCTCTCTATATATATATATGACTTCAGAAAGATTGTGATGATTTTAAGCTCCAGTGGGAATTGGATGCATGGACATAGGCTTATCTGCAGGACATCACCCCTCAGTTCATGGCACACACAAAATGTGTATCTTAGAACTGATGAAGGATATATATATATGTATATACACATCCTATTGTTCTGTTTCTCTGGAGAATCCTGACTAGTACAGGGATATACTTAATTTTTTTCCCCTCAACTATTGCAGAGAATGATGTAGCCCTGATTCTAAATTTAAGATTTAGGATTCAGTCTCTTAAGTCTGACTAGCTGTGTGTGAATCCTGTCTCAGTCACTTGCTACATGATTTTTTGAAAACTTTAATTGAAGTATTATATGCATATAGAAACACAAACATATAATAAGGGTATAGCTTAATGGATTTTCAGAAAATAGATACACTAGTGTAACTAGCACAATAAAAACCAGAACATTACTAACACTCAAGAAACTTCCCTTATTCCTATTTCCAGTCACTACCTATACCCTCACTAAGGGAAACCACCATTCTGACTGCTAAAAGAAGGTATACGTCTTGACAATTTTTGTACTTTATATGCAAAGAGTCATGCAGTATGTGTTTTTGTTTTTGTTGTATCTATCTTCTTGTGCTCAACCTTTTTGCAGATTCATTTGTGTGGTTGTATGTCACTGTAGTTTTGTTCATTGTCATGTCATGTAGTATTTCATGATATGGCGTACTGCATTTTATTTATTGATTTTAGTTTTGATGAGCATTTGGGTAAATTTCCGGTTTCTTGTTTTGTTTGTGATTTTGAAGAGAGCTATCGTAACCATTCTAGTGCATGGCTTTTGGTGAGCATAGGTCGGCATTCCTGTTTAGTATGTCAGCTTTAGTCAATAAGGCTAAACAGATCTCCAAAGAAGGCATGCTAGTTTACACCCCATCACCAATGTAAGAGAGTTCTAATTGCTCCACTTTATCACCCATACATGTTATTTTTCCATCTTTTTTATTTTAGCCATTCTGGTTCTGATGGGTTTGTATCACATTGTGGATTTCATTTGCATTTTCTAATGACTAGCAAAGCCGAGGGCCTTTCATATCTTTCTCAGACATTTGGTTATCCTCTTTTGCAAAGAGATCTTTGATACATTTTTCTATTGTGTTTTTCATCTCTTTCTAGTTTATTAAGGTAGAAAGTTAGTCTAGAAAGTTAAGTAGAAAGTTGAGGTCTTTCTTCTTTTCTGATATAGGTATTTAAAGGTGTGCATTTCTGACTAAGCATTATTTTAGCTACATCCCAGGAATTTTGATCTGTTATATCAGTTCAAGATGTTTTCTAATTCTCTTGTGATTTCTTCTTTGACCCATGGGTTATTTGGAGATATGTTGTTTAATTTTGAAATATTTGAGGAATTTTCTTTCTTTCTTTTTGGCTGCACTGCACGGCTTGAGGGATCTTTGTTCCCTGACCAGGGATCGAACCTGGGCCCCCGGCAGTCCTAACCACTGGACTGCCAGGGAATTTCCCTTTTTTTTGAGGAATTTTCAGATTTCTTTCTGTTACTGATTTCTAATTTAATTCCATTGTGGTTGGAAAACACACTTTGTATGATTTCAGTCCTGTTACCTTTATTCAGAATTGTTTTATGACCTAGCATATGCCTCAGATTTTATTTGACTTTCAAAACCTTTTAGCCTAGCTCATTTATCCTCCTGCACCCCAACCTTTGGAGTCAGCAAATGCGTGCTCAGGAAAATCAGATGTGTCTGAGGCTCCTTGTTCTGATTTTGTCATTCCAACCCTAAGCAATAGCAGAAAGCTTTTATGGTTGCCCTTTCCCCTCACAGTGGCTATTTGCCTGGGCCAAGTCCGTAGTCCTCAGTCCATGGCCAGATTTGGCAAATGCTCCCAGTGGAATATACCAGCTGCCTATCTGACAGGTCTCTTCTAAACTAGTCTGCCCTCCCTGAGATTTTTAGCCCATCCAGTCCTCATTAGTGCCACAGCCCTTTGACACATTTAGAATGTGATTTTTTGTAATTTGTCTGGTCTTAATAGTTGCTGTTAGTGACAGTGTTGGCCTCTTTCAACCTACATCCTACCCAGAAGTGGAAGTTGTTTGTCCTATTTTATTTTATTTTATTTTATTTTTTTTTCGGTTCGTGGGCCTCTCACTGTTGTGGCCTCTTCCGCTGCGGAGCACAGGCTCCGGACGCGCAGGCTCAGCGGCCATGGCTCACGGGCCAAGCCGCTCCGCGGCATGTGGGATCTTCCCGGACCGGGGCACGAACCCATGTCCCCTGCATCGGCAGGCGGACTCTCAACCACCGTGCCACCAGGGAAGCCCTGTTTGTCCTATTTTAGATGACAGTATCTTTGCTGTGCTGTTTACTCACCTTTATTTCACATATGGCGTACAGCTTTCCTATGGATTTGTTTCTCGTCTTGCTGGAATATTACCTATAAAATATTTTCAAAGGCGATCTTTGAGTGATAAAACTGAGACTTTTTATATAGATGAAAATTCTGGGTTTGATGTTCTTTTCCTTTAAAACTGTTGAAAATATTGTTTCCCTTCGTAGTATTCTTATTCTTTGAGGCCCCAAATTGGAAACAACCTAAATGTCCTTCAGCAGTAGAAGAGATAAATAAACTTTGATATGCTCATACAGAGCAGTGCTATACAGCACTATACAGCAGTGCTAAGAGAAGATGATGTTACCTCCCTGGAGATATTTGGCAATGTCTGGAAATATTTTTTGGTTATCACAACTTGTTGGGGCAGGAAGAGAGGATTGCTACTGGTATCTGGTGGGTAGAGACTGGGGATGTTGCTAAACATCCTACAGTGCATAAGACAGCCTCCCCATAACAAAGAATTACCTGGCCCACACAGGTCAATAGTGCTGAGATTGGGGTAACGGGGTGGTGTCACGGGGGTTAAATGATCAATCCTTAGGCCCCGGAGGCCTGGGGGCCTCAGGCTATGGGGCAAGGAGGAGTGCCCAGAGCCAGGCCATCTGTGTGCACCTGCTGTTCCCTGTTCCCCAGCCCAGCCAGTGCCCTACTCCTGCTGTTCAGCCCCAAAGCACTGACTGGCAGGCAGTTCCACCCCCAGCCCCTTGGAAGCACATGAAAAGAGCGGCTCTAAGATCCCCTCCACAATCTGTCACCTGGTTGGCACTTGACTGTCATCTTATTTCCTAGGCTACTGTCAGGTTCATTAACCCCCCCTTTCACCTTCATGTGTTCTTCAGGGCTGATGTGGAGAGAGGGAGCTAGCAGCCTTTGTTAGTTTCTCATCTTGCTGGAAACCAGAAGTGGTCATGAGTGGACTTGAAAAGCTGCCTCTTAACCGTGTGACCTCAGCCTAGTTACTTAAGTTTGCTTATCCAAGAGCTACGACTGATGATGGCACCTGCTGCTTGTTATCTGTTCATAAATATTTATTACTGTTGTTGTTATGACATGGTTTGGGTAGTCATCAGTGGGGAGCCGATACTGGTGGTTGGAATTGTGGATTTGAATGTCATATCCCCGTGGGAGTGAAGAGTGCAAGGAATGAAGGAGGCTTAGGAAGTAGCCCTGGCATTTAAGGGTTAATGGGGAAAAAAAGCAAAGGAGATGGAGTGGGAGGGTACACGTCAGGAAAAGGTAGGGCCACAGAGGACAGGGGAAAGGAGAGTCTCAAGGAACGTTGAAAAAAAAAAAAAAAAGAAAAAGGGAAGAGGGCTTCCCTGGTGGCGCAGCGGTTGCGCGTCCGCCTGCCGATGCAGGGGAACCGGGTTCACGCCCCGGTCTGGGAGGATCCCACATGCCGCGGAGCGGCTGGGCCCGTGAGCCATGGCCGCTGGGCCTGCGCGTCCGGAGCCTGTGCTCCGCAACGGGAGAGGCCACAGCAGAGGGAGGCCCGCATACCACAAA
>NC_041215.1:322242-357991 GCF_002837175.3 Physeter macrocephalus
GGGAGGATCCCACATGCCGTGGAGCGGCTGGGCCCGTGAGCCATGGCCGCTGGGCCTGCGCGTCCGGAGCCTGTGCTCCGCAACGGGAGAGGCCACAGCAGAGGGAGGCCCGCATACCACAAAAAAAAAAAAAAAAAAAAAAAGAAAAAGGAACGTTGGAGGAAGTGTCATCCTCAGACCACGTGCTCAGGAGAAACCTTTTTTTTTTTTTTTTCAGTCTATTGGATTTTGCACCTTGATGCTCCCTGGTGAATTTAAATCAGTTTTAGTGGAGAGGAAGGGACAGAAGCCACATTGCAGCTGGTTGAGAAATAAACAGGAGGTGAAGAAGTAGAGACATATACAGACCCTTCCCCAAAAATGTTTGGCTGTGAAGAAAAGGAAAGCAATAAGGCAATAGTGGGTGGAAGTGTCAAGTCAGAAGACTTGCAGGTGCATTTGTTTCTCGCGGGCAAATAGCCAGTTCCATCTCTCCCATCTTTTTCTCCCCTTCCTTCCTTTGCTCTTCTCCTTCATCCATTTCCTGTTTCTAATTTTCTTCTATAAGCCTAACTTTCTACCATGCTAGAAATGAATCTTAGGTGACTAGGAAGGTCCAGAAGAGAGAAAGAGAGAGAGAGAGATTGAAGCTACTTGAGGAGGGAGGGAATAAGTGGTAAATGGGACTTCTGAGAAGAAGGATGGGGCCCAGAGCCCAGGCGGGCCTTGGATGTTTTCCCAGTGTTGCAGGAGGGGAGGAGAGGTATTGGTGTAGTTAAGTTTGCAGTGGGGGAAAATGGGGAGGGGGAAGGAAAGTTAACAGGGTTTCTTCCACTGTATTTAGTTCGGTTCATTAAGAACTGAAACTACGGGCTTCCCTGGTGGCGCGGTGGTTAAGAATCCGCCTGTCAATGCAGAGGACACGGGTTTGAGCCCTGGTCCAGGAAGATCCCACGTGCCGCGGAGCAGCTAAGCCCGTGCGCCACAACTACTGAAGCCCGCATGCCACAACTACTGAAGCCCGCACGCCTAGAACCCGAGCTCCGCAACAAGAGAAGCCACCGCAACGAGAAGCCTGTGTACCACAAGGAAGAGTAGCCCCTGCTCACCGCAACTAGAGGAAGCCTGTGCACAGCAATGAAGACCCAACGCAGCCAAAATTAAATAATAAATAAATCCAAAAAAAAAAAAAAAAAAAAACTGAAACAGCACAACTCAGATTGGGACTTGAACCCATGGGCCGGGACTCGAACCCAGCCAAAACCCAGATTGGCACTTGAACCCACTGTCTTTTTTAAATTTTTTTTTTATTTTTGGCTGTGTTAGGTCTTCGTTGCTCTGCGCGGGCTTTCTCTAGTTTTGGCGAGAGGGGACTACTCTTTGTTGCAGTGTGCGGGATTCTCATTGGGTGGCTTGTCTTGTTGCAGAGCACGGGCTCTAGGCGTGCAGGCTTCAGTAGTTGTGGTGCACGGGCTCAGTAGTTGTGGCTCACGGGCTCTAGAGCTCAGGCTCAGTAGTTGTGGTACATAGGCTTAGCTGCTCCATGCATGTGGGATCTTCCCGGGCCAGGGCTCGAACCTGTGTCCCTTGCATTGGCAGGCAGATTCTTAACCACTGCGTCACCAGGGAAGTCCCCAAACCCACTGTCTTTTAATTGAAATTGCACACCTAGTCTCAGGACTTAATGAAGCTCAGGTTCTTTATATCTCAGTGCAGAAGGAATTCAGTGATAGGCAAAGTGATAGGTAAAGAGTGGATTTATTTAGAGAGATACACATTCCATAGACAGAATGCAGTCCATCTCAAAAGACGAGACTGGCTTTGGGAGAAGCACAGTCCACAGACAGAGTGTGGGTCATCTCAGAAGGCCAGAGGCCCTGAAATATGGGATGGTTAGTTTTTATGGGCTGGGTAATTTCACAGGCTAAAGAGTGGGAGGATTATTTCAACTATTTTAGGGAAGGGGTGGGAATTTCCAGGAACAGAGCCACTTCCCACTTTTTGGCCTTATATGGTTGGCCTGGGAACTGTCATGATGCCTGTGGGTGTGTCATTTAGCTTATACTAATATATTACAATGAGCGTATAATGAGGCTCAAGGTCTACTGGAAGTCAAATCTTCCGCCATCTTGGACCAAGTTGGTTCTAACCATTTATGTTGTATCCTCAACTCGTATGTCATTCTTTTAAAGGTTGTGCCCTGCCCCCTTCCCTCCTGTTTCAGAACTTCATTAGGCTTGAAATGAGCATCTTCATCTTTCCCAGAGACAGATAATATTCTCTTCTCACAGAGTTCTGCGCAAGAGTGAGATAGAGTGAGGGGTGTAGAGGGGCTTTGTGAACTGTGAACAGTGCATTGCGGACAGGAAAGGCATTCGTCAAAATCATCTATTTTGGCCTGATTATTGGCTCAGATGATGCCAGGACTCAATGACACAAGCTCAGGCCTAGTGATGACCTTTGGGGAGACCCAGGCACAGGGGTCATTGACGTGTGACAGGGTGTTTGGGGCCCAGAGGATACTTGTGGAGATAACACCTCCACCACCTAGGTCTCTTAGACTCTGTTTTCAGCTACTTGTTGTGTTTGTGTGTGTATGGGAAGGGTGTGTGTGTGTGTGTGTATGTGTGTGTGTGCACATATACATATAGTATTGGAATTTATCCACTATATGCAGATGTGCAAAAAACAGAGGAAGGAAGGAAGGAGGGAAGGAAAGAAGGAAGAAGGAGGGAAGGAGGAGGGTGTATGGCATTTTAAAAATTAATTTGTTTTTATATGTATTTTTTCTTTTTATTGAGGTATGAAACTGAGTGGGGCCCTGTAGGGCTCCTGGGCATGGAGGCCCTTTTGTCCCCCATTTCTTGTAGGCAAGACTCCATCCTCCATGACCTTCCCTGAGTTCCAAAGGGCAGACTCAAACAGTTGCTAATCAAGGGAGGAGCAACCAAGAAACCACCTGAGGCAAGATTAAAGGGACCAAAGAAGCTCATCAAATTAGGAGATGTGACCACCGGAGGCCCTGCACACACCCTAATCTTGTCAGAGACCCCACCTTTGACCCATCAATTCCTCACCAAATACTCCTGGGTTGGGACACAGAGTTTTCGAGGGCGGGAGCCCACTGTGTCCCCTTTTGCCTGGCAAACCAATAAAGCTATCCTTTTCTACTTCACCCAGAACTCTGCCTCCGAGATTTGATTCAGAACTGCTACTGAAAGCTCCGCCTCTTTGTATTCCTTTGGAACTCAGGGAAGGTCATGGAGGCTGGAGTCTTGCCTACAAGAAATGGGGGATAAAAGGAAGCCCCTGTGCCCAGGCCCCACTCGGTTTCAGCACCCGTGTACAGAGAAGCTGAGCTTTCAGCATCGTGTGTAGTTGATTTACAATAGTATATTGATTTCAGGTGTACAGCGTAGTGACTCAAAATTTTTATAGATTATACTCTATTTAAAGTTGTTATACAATATTGGCTGTATTCCCTGTGCTGTACAATATATCCTTGTAGTTTACTTCTTTTCTACACAGTAGTTAGTACCTCTTAACCTCTTGCCTCTGTCTTGCCCTGCACCGCACTCCCAGGCAGCCTTGATTCTCTAACACTCAGGTTGTCTTGTTCGGAAGTGCCCAAAGAGCTGAGAGCAAAATGTGTTAAGAGCCTGTATGGTCGGGCCACTCAGGATGGCTCCTCTCTTGCTCTCTGTACATCCCGTGCCCGACCAGTGCCTGCTTCACCTACACCCTACGCACATGCACATGACTGACCTTCCTATGTACTTGCCCCAGGCCCCAGCTGGTGATTGTTCTTATCAAAGGGGCAGTGAGGGGCTTGCCCCTCTGCTGGTTTCCCTGGTAACTGATGAGCCTACCAGATGTCAATCCCCTTCTAACTGGCAATCTCTCCTCCCCACCCCCACCCCCCCCCCCCACCCCCCCCCCCCCAGAGAAAATTTACCACCATGTCCTGCTCACCGTCCACTACACGTGGTGGGGTGTCGCTCCAGGACCTTGCTTCATCCCCCATTTCTTGTAGGCAAGACTCCATCCTCCATGACCTTCCCTGAGTTCCAAAGGGCAGACTCAAACAGTTGCTAATCAAGGGAGGAGCAACCAAGAAACCACCTGAGGCAAGATTAAAGGGACCAAAGAAGCTCATCAAGATTAGGAGATGTGACCACCGGAGGCCCTGCACACACCCTAATCTTGTCAGAGACCCCACCTTTGACCCATCAATTCCTCACCAAATACTCCTGGGTTGGGACACAGAGTTTTCGAGGGCGGGAGCCCACTGTGTCCCCTTTTGCCTGGCAAACCAATAAAGCTATCCTTTTCTACTTCACCCAGAACTCTGCCTCCGAGATTTGATTCAGAACTGCTACTGAAAGCTCCGCCTCTTTGTATTCCTTTGGAACTCAGGGAAGGTCATGGAGGCTGGAGTCTTGCCTACAAGAAATGGGGGATAAAAGGAAGCCCCTGTGCCCAGGCCCCACTCGGTTTCAGCACCCGTGTACAGAGAAGCTGAGCTTTCAGCATCGTGTGTAGTTGATTTACAATAGTATATTGATTTCAGGTGTACAGCGTAGTGACTCAAAATTTTTATAGATTATACTCTATTTAAAGTTGTTATACAATATTGGCTGTATTCCCTGTGCTGTACAATATATCCTTGTAGTTTACTTCTTTTCTACACAGTAGTTAGTACCTCTTAACCTCTTGCCTCTGTCTTGCCCTGCACCGCACTCCCAGGCAGCCTTGATTCTCTAACACTCAGGTTGTCTTGTTCGGAAGTGCCCAAAGAGCTGAGAGCAAAATGTGTTAAGAGCCTGTATGGTCGGGCCACTCAGGATGGCTCCTCTCTTGCTCTCTGTACATCCCGTGCCCGACCAGTGCCTGCTTCACCTACACCCTACGCACATGCACATGACTGACCTTCCTATGTACTTGCCCCAGGCCCCAGCTGGTGATTGTTCTTATCAAAGGGGCAGTGAGGGGCTTGCCCCTCTGCTGGTTTCCCTGGTAACTGATGAGCCTACCAGATGTCAATCCCCTTCTAACTGGCAATCTCTCCTCCCCACCCCCACCCCCACCCCCCACCCCCACCCCGCCTCCCCCAGAGAAAATTTACCACCATGTCCTGCTCACCGTCCACTACACGTGGTGGGGTGTCGCTCCAGGACCTTGCTTCAGACGTGTAAGCTCCCGCATCCATTAAACCATTGATGAGTCTGTTGCTGACTCCAGGGCTTTCTTCAGTCTTGAAGCTGGGCAAGTGCAGGCCTTGCAGGCCTGTGGGGTGCAGCCCAACAAAGCCCTTAATATCTAAGGGAGGTGATAGACCAGCTGTGCAGGACATGCTACATGGGGATCAAAAAACCTGGTCCCTTTGCTACTTTAAGAGTATAAAAGAGGCAGGTGGGTTGTGGAGGGAGAGCGACCAAGAGTAGGAATTTCCTTGAGAGGAGCTGTGTATCTTCTCCCCCTGTGCCCACACACACCTTGAATGAAGTGAGGGCGCTCCCTGAGAACCACTGAGAATGTGACAAGTGTCTCCCAAAGTTCAGGGGTCAATCTGGAACAGATGCCTCTTCCTTCCTAAAACCAGAGGCAAGAGGTTGGCTAGAGCTCGCCTGAGGAGGCAAGAGTACCATGGGTGTGCGCCAAGCCAGCTGGCAAGGAAGCCCAAAGGATAGGCCTCTCAGGGCACAGAACGGAGACAGCAGGGATGGGGCTGACTGACATGTGTGGGTGTGTGTGTTCACGCGGGCACACGTGCTTGCGTGTGATCTGGAAGTTCCTCCTCAGTGGGCACCACGGTGAGAGCTTCTGGGAGATACTCATCAGCCTCAGTTTCTCCTGAGAGCTCCAGCTGGGCATGGCCTCCAGACTTCCCACTAGAATCCTCTTCTGCCCCCAGAAGTCTCTGGTGGTGACTAAAAGGAAACATGGTGCCTCAGAGACAAGGCATTTCAGCAGCTTCTCCTCATCTTGTGACACCTGTGTAGAAATATAGGGATGGTTGTTAGGCCAGGCTGGGCCTGGTATCCAGGGACATGGCCCTTCCTGACCTCCACTCTCCTGGAGCCTCCAGAATACCTGCCATCCATCACCAGTTACCTAGCCTGTTATCCCTGGCTAGAGAGATGAGGTCATGGACCAATTGCCAAAGTTGCCCAGTGCTGGGTCCTGGAGCTGTGAGGTCTGCGACAGTCAGAACCCCTGGCAGAGCTGAAACAAAGATTAAAGAAGTGAGAAAAAGGGACTTCCCTGGTGGCGCCCTGGTTAAGAATCTGCCTGCCAATGCAGGGGACACGGGTTCGATCCCTGGTCCGGGAAGATCCCACATGCCGCGGAGCAACTAAGCCCGTGCACTACAACTACTGAGCCTGAGCTCTAGAGCCTGCGAGCCACAACTACTGAGCCCGTGTGCCACAACTACTGAAGCCTGTGTGCCTAGAGCCTGAGCTCCGAAACGAGAAGCCACTGCAATGAGAAGCCCATGCACCACAACAAAAAGTAGCACCCAAATGCCGCAACTAGAGAAAGCCCACGCACAGCAACGAAGACCCAGCAATGAAGACCCAACGCAGCCAAAAATAAATAAATTAATAAGTTAATTAATAAAAAAAAAAGTGAGAAAAGTCATAAGTTACCACAGTTCAAACAAAGAGCATGAAATCCCAGTGCACCCACAGGGCAGACTGCTTAGTCAGGGTTTCTCCACCCTCCCTGGAAGATTTCACAGAGCCCATGGGCATTAGCACATGTCATGAATCAGGCCAGCATTTCAAATCAAGATGGGATGCACTCACATTAGCCTAATAGTTTGGACCTTCTATCAGCAGATTTGGATTCAAATCCTGGCTTTATCACTTAGCAGCTTCAGGGCTGTGGATGTGTAGTGTCACTTCCCCACTCGGAGCCTCACTTTTCTTCATCCTTGGGGATGATCATACCTATTCTAAAGGGTTGTTGTAGGAATGAACTGAGGTAACACACATGAAATGTCTTGTTTGATGTCTGGGAAAGAACAGGGACATACAACTGCTTTCTTTCCTTGTCAGCTTTGACCTAGACCCCTGTCTCTAATCATATTGATGGAGCAACCACTGCTTGTTGGGAAGAGAGGGAGGGAAGGTTTCTGCCCCATGTCCTCGTAACACTGCGACGATGGTGGAAAGGATGGGCATGCTTCCTCTTAGCCAGCCACTCCCAACAGGGAGTGCCATCCACCTGTAGGATGGGTGCGATGGACTCCGCGTCAGGCACCAGGGGCCAGGTGTGATGCAGGGTCAGATCAATGCAGAGCATAGATAAAAACCCACAATCTGAAAGAAAGACCTGGCTCAAGACCCTCTTCTAGGGACCCTCCCCTCCCCAAACCTAATGGCCTCCTCACCTGATCTCCCAGCTCCAGTTTCATTGAATCCATCTTCCACGTTGCCTCAGAGGGAGCTTTCTGAAACCCTAGCCTGTTCAGGTCACTCCTCTTAAAACCCTCAGTGGATCCCTATTGTCTAGCACTGAGATTTTCAAATAATGGATTACAACCTTTAGTGGGCCATGAAATCAGTGTAGTGAGTTATAGTCAGCCAACATTAAAAAAAAAAAATCGAATAGACTAAATGTCAGCCTCAATCACATGGATTATTTTGTGAGACAATTGTTTATTTCAGATTGTTATAAATGTAAGTGTATATTCTAAGTGGGAATTTGAGCTCCACATATTTGACATGTATTTAGGATAGTGTGGCATAATTTTTAACAACTTTGCATTGAGATATAACATTTATTCTAGTAAAGTGCAGGGCCTTAAGTGTGCGGCTTGATGAATTTTTATACATTCATATTCTCATTTAGCCACTAACCCAGATCTAGATATAAAACATGTCTAGCACCTGAGAAAGCTCCTTCCTGCCCCTTCCCTGTCATAACTGGAGTAGTTATGACACCCCACATCCACCTCTGCTCCCTGAAAGATAATCACCATTCTGACTGCTATAATCTTCAATTAGTTCTGCCTATTCTTGAACTAAATGACATCAAAGAATATATACTGTTTTGGGGTTTGGCTTCTTTAGCTCAATATTATGTCTGAGACCCATTCATGAAGTCACATGTAGCTGTGGTGTGTCCATTTTCATCATTGTATTCCATTGTATGAATATACTGCAATTTAATTATCCAATTCTCCTGTTGATGGACATTTAGGCTGTTTCCAGTGTTTGGCCATTAGGAACAAAGCTCCTGTGAATACTCCCGGGCATGTCTTTCTGTGGGCATATCCACTCATTCCTTCTGGCCATACTACCAGGAGTAAAATTTCTGGGTCACAGGGTAGATGTATGATGCCCATTTAAACTGCCAAATGGTTTTCCAAAGTAGTTACATTTGAGATTCATAGGTACATATGTCTACATCTATACATATGACATATATATGTATATACATATGGTCCAGGTTGCCATGTGAAATGATTTTATTACCGTGGCTCTTAGTAAGAAAAACACATTGAAAGCTACTCATTAGAGGAAAAAGTCATATTCCTTAGCATGACTTACAAAGCAGCGTATGATCTGCTTCTTTCTGTCTCTCCTGCCTCGTCTCCCACCCATTCTTCCAGTCTCTTCTCTTCACTTGCCTGAAAGATCTTTTCCTTCTTTTTTGTTTGTGGACTCCTACTTGTCCTTGAATATTCATTTCAAATTTTTATTTTTTCTAGGAAATCTCCTTTGATCACCCCTTTCTCCTGTCACTTTTTGCCCCTTTATAACCTGCCCATCTCTCTATCATAATGCTTAGTGCCTTGTTTTCTGTCTCCTTCCAAACTATTTCCTTATACATGGGCTCCTTGAGGAAAAAACTGTGCTCCACCTTTAGAGTGCATGGTGAACATTTGTTCTTTGCCTTCCCTCCTCCACTACCCCCCCTTCTTTAGTAGCAGCCTCTAGTTTTTTTTTTTTGCGGTACGCGGGCCTGTCACTGTTGTGGCCTCTCCCATCGCAGAGCACAGGGTCCGGATGCGCAGGCTCAGCGGCCATGGCTCACGGGCCTAGCCGCTCCGCGGCATGTGGGATCTTCCCGGACCGGGGCACGAACCCGTGTCCCCTGCATCGGCAGGCGGACGCTCAACCACTGCGCCACCAGGGAAGCCCCAGCCTCTAGTTTTAATCCAGGGAACTGCCTTTCCTGCACTCTCAGTTCAAGTAGCTCAGATGTGGTTCCATTCACCTGGTATCAAAGATGTGCTTGGAATCGCACTCTTGATCCCTCAGCACATCCTGTATCCTTGCCATAGACCTTGGTTGCCTAGCTGGTTGGAAAGAGCTTTGGGGGACATGGACCACATTGTCTGAGTCTTCTCCATCTCCCGCTCACCCTGTGGTCGCTAGCCCATTACTTACTAGGTACTGTGCTAAGTGCTTTACATTTACAACTTCATTTAGTTTTCCCAGCAGCCCTACAAGGTGAAGGTACTATTATCCCCAGTTACAGATGAGAACTTGGGTTCAAAGAGATGAATAGCACTCAGCTAATGTATATTTGTAGAGCTGGGACTTAGACTAAAAGCTCAGGGCTACCTTTGTATCAATGATAAAACATTGAACTTTTCCTCTGTTGGGAGCAGATGCTTGAAGAAAATAATTTTCATGCATGGGTAGGTTTTTCACAGATGTTGCAGGAGTGGCCCCTTTACTTTTCTTGAAGCATTTTAAAGATGTCATGATGTTGTCTCTGGCCTCCATTGTTTCCAGTGAGTAGTAAGCTGTGATTATATTTCTTCCTCTGTATGTGTTGTGTCTTTTATTTTCTGGATATTTTAAAGATTTTCTCCTTATCTTTACTCATCAGTAATTTGATTATGATGTGCCCAGGCATGGTTTTCTTTGTATTGATAGTTATCATGCTTGGGGTTTTCTGAGTTTCTTGAATTGTAGATTGAGATTTTTTCCTATCGAATTTGCAAAAATTTCCGCCATTATTTCTTCAGATATTTGCTTTCTGACCAATTTTCTCTCCCCTCTTCTTCTGAGACTCCAATAACACCAATGTCAGACTACTTAATTTTTCCCATCAATGCTCTGTTCATGTTAAAAAATTTTTTTTCTGCTGTGGTTCAGTTTGGATAATTTCTGTTGACCTGCCCTCACTTTCACTTATACTTTCAGAATATCCAGTATGCTGTTATCCTATCTAGTGAATTTTTAATTTCAAATATTGTATTTTTCAGTTTGGGGGTTTATGTTTGGCTTAATTTTTTTTTTTTGGCTGCACCATGTGGCATGTGGAATCTTAGTTCCCTGACCAGGGATCAACCCGTGCCCCCTGCAGTGGAAGCACAGAGTCTTAACCACTGGACCACCAGGGAAGTCCCCTGGCTTAATTTTTTTCAAGTAATTTTTTATTTTATTTATTTATTCATTTATTTATTTAATTTTGGCTGCATTGGGTCTTCATTGCTGTGCTTCGGCTTTCTCTAGTTGTGGCGAGTGGGGGCTACTCTTCGTTGCACTGCGCGGGCTTCTCATTGTGGTGGCTTCTCTTGTTGCGGAGCACGGGCTCTAGGCGTGTGGGCTTCAGTAGTTGCAGCATGCGGGCTCAGTAGTTGTGGCTCACGGGCTCTAGAGCGCAGGCTCAGTAGTTGTGCCGCACGGGCTTAGTTGCTCTGCGGCATGTGGGATCTTCCTGGACCAGGGCTCAAACCCGTGTCCCCTGCATTGGCAGGCGGATTCTTAACCGCTGCGCCACCAGGGAAGTTCCTGGAATATTTTTTTTATGTTGAGGTAAAATTCATATAATAGAAAATTCCCATTTTAACCATTTTAAATTGTATAATTCTGTAACTTCTAGTACATTCACGACGTTGTACAACCATCATCACTGTCTAATTCCAGAACATTTTCATCACCCCCAAAGGAAACCCCATACCCATTAAATATTTAGTCACTCCCCATTCCCCCTTCCTCCCAGCCCCTGCCAACCATCAGTCTACTTTCTGGATTTGCCTATTCTGGACATTTCGTATAAATGGAATCATACAATATGTGGCTTTTTGTGTTTGGTTTTTTTTCTCTTAGTATATGTTTTCAACGTTTGTCCATTGCCTGGAATTTTCAGATATTCATTTTTGTATAGACTCCTGTGGTTTTTTTTTTTTGACTTTTCCAAATTAATTTCTTCTCAGGGGTTTCCTATAGGGAACCCTGGAGAAGTGAGGGGTGGGAGTGCAGAGTGTGTGGGGCACACTGACACCCTTCTGTTCGTAGGTTTCTGTTTCTGCACCCCATTAACAATGCTCTTGAGGCTCTTCTGTAGGAATATCTCAGTTTTTCTACCTGAAAGTCTCCTCACCCGAACTGTAGTCAAAACACTGATGTCTTTCTAAGGTGCCCATTTAAATGCAACGAGGTAGTGTTGTTTAGGAAGAAGTACTTGTGT
This sequence comes from Physeter macrocephalus, assembly GCF_002837175.3. Classification (NCBI taxonomy): domain Eukaryota; kingdom Metazoa; phylum Chordata; class Mammalia; order Artiodactyla; family Physeteridae; genus Physeter; species Physeter macrocephalus. The sequence goes on from NC_041215.1 coordinate 333,658, forward strand.
TTTCAAATCAGATGTGGATTTGAATCCCACTTTAGAGACTGCATATAGGTTTGGCGAATCCCAGAGTAGAGGAGACCTGTGTCTACTTTGTCGGCAGAACCTGGGCACGTTCCCAGAGATAGCCTGTGCCATAACATGGCATGAAAGGAGTAGAGTAGAAACAGCTGCAGCATACTGGGTCTGAGTCAGCCCTGTGTGGTGGGAGCGCATGAGAATGACTTTTCCACGTGTCTAAGGGTAGCAAGCAAGTGGGTGAACAGCCTTAGCTCCCCCTCATTTCTGATGGTCCCAGCATGGCATAGGGGCCACCAAGGGTTCCCAGACATCCGTCTGGGAGCAGAGAGGTGGCATAGAGAACCTGCAGACCTGGAGAAGACCTCCTGGAGAGATGAGGCAAAAGTAGACAAAACACGCCCAGAGGTCGAGATGAATATCGGGACATCTCAGCAGCTCACGGGAATACATGAGGACAGCAAGGGGCAGACACCTTCGCATAGAATTCACATTCACGTAGAATTTAGGTGTGATCCTGGAGAAAGTGGCAGAGGCTGAACTGAATGAGATTAAGTTTTTGCTTTGCAGCAGGATGGGGGCTCAAAACAGAGATTCAGTTCAACTTAGAAAAGGCAATGCACATTTTTAGCACTTCTGAATAAGTAAGCTGAGAATCCTAAATTAAAACAATTTTTCCCCCACTGCGCTTAATTCCACTTTATTTCATTTTAAGCCCCTGAAATAGGTAGGCAGGCCCTCTCTCTTTAAAAACATTATCAGGGGAAAGAACTCATGATTGAGCTGACCATTAGAGAGGAGAACTTTCTAGCTTTAGGGGACAACCGGCTGGTGCAGAGGTGCAGTTTCTCAGCTGAAGCTCCTTGGGAAAATGCCACAGGCGTGTAGCCTGAGGCTTCCCTCTGGAAAGGGAGGGGTTAACTTAGACTGGGTCCCTGCTGTCCTTGACGCTGGCTTTTATGAAAGCACCACTTCAGCTGCAGGGCTTCCTTCCTCATCCCCCTCCCCCTCTTTTTTCCTTCCCTTTTAGAATTTTTTTTTTAGAAATTGAGGTGAAATTCACACAACATAAAATTAACTACTTTGAAGTATACACTTCAGCCTCCTTTAGTGCATTCACACTGTTGTGCACCCATCACTTCTATCTGGTTCCAAAACATTTTCATCAGCCTCAAAAGGAACTCGTTAACTATTAAGTAGCCATGCCTCAACCCTCTTCCCCCAAGACCTTGGCAACCACCAATCTGTTTTCTGTCTCTATGGATGTACCAATTCTGCACACTTTATATAAATGGACTTAAACAATATGTGACTTTTTGTGTCTGGCTTTGTTCCTCATCCCGTTTGTACCTTTCAGTCCTATCTCTTCTCCCCAAGGCTTTGGGGCCCACCCAAGCAGTCCTCCAGGCATTTCCAAGAAAGGAAGGAAGGTCAGAGGGCTTGTGGGTGGGAATTAGATCAGTTTAGGGAAAAAGAAACCCAGCAGTTTCTGATCAGGTCTCAGCAGCTGAATTTGGTTTGGAGGCCAATTATCTCAGGCCACTAGGTTTTCAGTACCATGGCTGGGGCTTCTGAGCCACGGTCATGTGGGAGACAGCCTTGCCCTGCCTTCTGACTTGAAACAGATGCTCTGTGCCCATGAAGGAGGGTTGAGTATTGAAAAGAATGCAGCCCGATGGAGACAGTGGTGTGGCTGGATTTTCACAAAGTCATATGCATAACCAAGCAGAAAAGCATGGGGAAACAGCTCCAGGATCAAGTTGCCCCTTAATTCCAAGTGGCTACACCTGGCCAGGAGACCCAGGGACGCCGCGCAGACGCAGTAGAAACGTACAGTAGAAACTTGTGGACCAGGTCTGGTACTTCTCTGATTAATATACCGCCAGGATTTTCAAACTGTAAGTGAAGGAAATTGTAGGGGGAGGAGATCAGAGGTGGTGGCTTCTAACTCTCTGTGTGTTTGGTTAAAGAACTGGCAAATGACGCACTGCTGGCTCTCCGGTTTCTCTCTCGGGCTTCAGTGATTTTTTTGTGGTGCAAAATGCCCACCTTCTTATGTTCCCTGGTAAGGAGAAATATGGGTAGGAATTGCAGAACATGCTTTGGGCAGACTCCCTCTGGGTTTTCTTCATGCAGGATGGGCTGATTTGTCTTGATCCGTGAAGGTCTGCCCACCACTGTATGGTCTCTGAAAGTCACACAGTGCCCATGTCTCTCCTCCTTCTATTATCGTTTATCCGCAAAACTGTATGGCCTTGGGTAAGGCATTTCCCTTTGTAAAGCCTCAGCTTCCTCAGCTGTACTTGAAGACATTAGATTATGTAGTGGGTTGAACAGTGTCCCCCCAAAGTTCACATCCACCCAGAACCTCAGAACGTGACCTTATTTGGAATTGCGGTCTTTGCAGGTGTAATTAAGGTAAAGATTGTGCATTACCAAGAAAAATACACAATGTAAGAGAGTGAGTTTCAGTTTTATTCGGACCTTACTGAGGACTATAGCCCAGGAGATAGCCTCTCAGATAGCTCTGAGAAACTGCTCCAAAGAGGTAAGGGAAGAACCAAGATATATATGAATTATTTATTGGGAAAAACTTGTAGTAAAAAGATTAATGCTCATCACAAAGAACAGACATCTCAAATTAATGATTTTAGTGCTCTTCTGAAGTGTTTGGGAAGATGCAAGAATCTGGGGTCATTGAAATTTTTTCCTTAGATATGCATCTTAACTATCTAGGGCCTGCATATCCAAAGCACAGAATGCTTCCTGTTTTCCTCCATCCTGAATTCCCCTCATGGCGCACTGTTGGTGGGCAACTGTGGTGGGTTGCAACTTAATCCCTGTAGAACTAGAATGGGGGGCAACATTTTTTGTTTTACAATTGAGATGAAATCCTACTGGATAAAAATGGACACTAAATCCAAGGAGAGTGTCCTTAAACAGAAAAGGACACATAGACACAAAGGGAAGAAGGTCATGTGAAGATGAGGTAGGCAAAGATTGGTGTGATACATCTACAAGCTACGGAATACCAAGGATTGCCAGCAAACACCAGAAGCTAGGAGAGAGGCAGGGAGTTTCTTTCTCACGGCCTCCAGTAGGAATCAATTTTCCTGACGCGTTGAGTTTGTGCTTCTGGCCTCCTGAATCGTGTGAGAATAGATTTCTGTACTTTTAAACCAGTTTATGGTACTTTGTTATAATGACCCCAGGAACCTACTACAGATTAGATACTGTCTCTGGGATTAATCCATATCTTCATGAAGTTTATAGTTGTGTGTTTTTTTTTGTTTGTTTTTTTTTGCGGTACACGGGCCTCTCACTGCTGTGGCCTCTCCCGTTGCGGAGCACAGGCTCCGGACGCGCAGGCCCAGGGGCCATGGCTTACGGGCCCAGCCGCTCCGCGGCATGTGGGATCTTCCCGGACCGGGGCACGAACCCGTGTGCCCTGCATCGGCAGGCGGACTCTCAACCACTGCACCACCAGGGAAACCCGAAGTTTATAGTTTTAACAAAGTGATTGAGTTCAGTTGCCAATGGCCAGTGACTTAATCAGTCACACTTCTGTAACGAAACCCAAAAAGACTAGGTTCAGATTGATTCCTGGTTGTTGAGCTCGGAGAGCTTGGAAGCTCCGGCCCCTTTCCCCATAGCTTGCCCTAGGCATCTGTTCCTTTTGGCTGTTCCTGAGTTTAATCTTTTTGTAATAAACTGGTACTCTAGCAAGTAAAATGTATCCTGAGTTCTGTGAGCCACTCTAGCAAATTACTTGAACCCGAGGTGGGGTTATAACCTCCAAATCAGAAGTACATGTAACAACCTTAACTTGCAGTTGGCTTCTGGAATTGTCAGGGGAGCAGTCCTGAAGGACTGAGCCTTTATCCTGTGGAATCTGATGCTATCTCTGGGTAGATAGTGTCAGGACTGAGTGAAATTGTAGGACACCCAACTGGTGTCTGAGAATTGCTTGGTGGCATGTGGGGAAAGTACCTGCCCTCTCCCCCACTTCCCCCATTGGAAATTGGGTTAATGCAGGACCTTTTAACCTTTTAAGGTAACTTTTCTCTGTTGCAAGTGGATTTTATCAGCCCATTCCTTTTTGTTTTTTGGTGCAGATGCTCGGAGAGATGACATATTTACCCAAGTGACCTAGCAAGTTAGTGACAGCCCTAGGACCCCAGTTCATGTGCTTTTCTCTCTAGCGTGGGAGCAGGTAGAGGATATTGGTGATAATATTACAGTGGCCCCTGTCAGCTGAAAAGTTCTGAGTCCATGGAGGATGTATATGATGGAAGATGACCCTCACGGGCATGGGCTAAAGGCCCTTTGGGGAACGACCAGCCTTACCAGCTACACCTTCGTGATCCTGCCCGAGGTCTGCCCATGAGACTCAGGTGTCGGCTTCCATTGACTCACCCCCTTCTCCTATCTTTACAACACCTGTTGCAGTCCCTCCTTCTACCCTTGGAAAATAGAGATTGTTTTTGAGGCCAAAGGTAGGGTAGTATAGTGGGGTGGAAAAATGTATAATTTTAGATTTAGCAGATCTGGGTTTGAATCCTAGCTCTGCAGTTTAGTAGCTGTGGAACCCTGAGTAATGACATCACTTCTCTAAGATTCAGGTGCTTCATCTATAATATGGAGATAATAATCCCTACTTGCAGAATTTTGGAGACAGTTGGGGATAAATGTGCAAAACCTCTGGCACACAGCAGCTACTCTGTAAAAAAAAAAAAAAAAAAAAAAAATACTGTTCCCATTATTTCCCTGAATAGTTGCATCAGCTTTATTCTAGTGCTTACAAAAGGTCTGGTTTCAGTCTTCCAATGAATTAGCTCGTCAGCTTTCCTTAATCCCAGGAGCCCTGGTATCTTGCACAAGACGACCCTGTATGTGGGAAGGCGTCCAACAAGAGACTTGCCAAGGGCTTGTGCAAATCATGGTGTGATGGTGGAAAGGACATGGGCCTGTTGTTCTTAGTCTAACCTGGTTCAAATTACCCCTCTGCCATTTCCTATCTGTGGGATTCAAGTCTTTTCTCACTCATTGGTTAAATGGGGAGAACAGAAGCTTCTGGCAGCATTGCTTTGATTGTGTATAGATGTGTGTTAAAGAGTACGTGCCCAATGAAGTTCAGTTTTTTCACCTCGTTTTGTGAATTCACCGTTCTCACCTGTGACTAGGAAATCTTCCACTTCTCCAAGCACTGTTCTTTTTAAGTTTTGAATTTTATTTTATTTATTTTGTATACAGCAGGCTCTTATTAGTCATCTATTTTATACACATCAGTGTATACATGTCAATCCCAATCTCCCAATTCATCACCCACCCACCCCCGCCCCACACCGCTTTCCCCCCTTGGTGTCCATATGCTTTTTCTCTACTTCTGTGTCTCAATTTCTGCCCTGCAAAACCAGTTCATCTGTACCATTTTCTGGGTTCCACATATATGCGTTAATATACGATATTTGTTTTTCTCTTTCTGAGTTACTTCACTCTGTATGACAGTCTTTAGATGCATCCGCCTCTCTACAAATGACCCAATTTCGTTCCTTTTTATGGCTGAGTAATATTCCATTGTATATATGTACCACATCTTCTTTATCCATTCGTCTGTCGATGGGCATTTAGGTTGCTTCCATGACCTGGCTGTCATATGGTAATTCTGTTTTTAGTTTTTTAAGGAACCTCCATACTGTTCTCCATACTGGCTGTATCAATTTACATTCCCACCAACAGTGCAAGAGGGTTCCCTTTTCTCCACACCCTCTCCAGAATTTGTTGTTTGTAGATTTTCTGATGATGCCCATTCTAACTGGTGTGAGGTGATACCTCATTGTAGTTTTGATTTGCATTTAGCTGCACTGGCTGAAGACCCAGTGCAGCCAAAAATAAAATAAATTAATTAAAAAAAAAACACCATTCACTTTAAAAACAAAACAAAAAAACCACAAAAACTTGGTGTTATTTTTTTTAGCTGCCAAATATTGGCATCTGCATTTATCACCTATATTTACTTGGTGTGCTGGACTCCACAAAGTGGATTCTTAGCCTTATCATATCCATATTGTGTCATATTTTAAAATTGAGATATAATTGACATATAACAAGTTTCAGGTGTACAAGGTTATGGTTTAATATTTGTAGATATTGTGAAGTGATCACCACAATAAGTCGAGTTAACAACCCGTCACCACACATAGTTACACGTTTTTCTTGTGAGGACTACATTTAAGAGTTACTCTCTTACTAGCTTTTATATACACAAGACAGTATTATTAATTTCAATTTCAGATATATAATACAGTCCTATAGTCAGCATTCTGTACATTATATCCCTGGGACTTAATTATTTTATAACTGGGAGTTTTTGCCTTTTGACTCCCTTCACTCATTTTGGCCACACCACTCTGCCTCTGGCAACCACCAATTTGTTCTCTGGATCTATTAATTTAGTGTTTTTTTGTTCTTTTTTTTTAAGTTTCCACATATAAGAGATCATACTGTTTTTGTCTCTCTCTGACTGACTTAGCATAATGCCCTCAAATTCTATCTTTGTCGTTGAAAATGGTAAGATTTCTTTTTTATAGCTAAGTAATATTCCATTGTAGGTATACACCACATTTTCTTTATCCTTTCTTACATCAGTGGATACTTAGGGAGAATTCCTTGGCGGTCCAGTGGTTAGGACTCCATGCTTTCATTGCCAGGGCCTGGTTCAGTCCCTGAACTAAGATCCCTCAAGCCTTGCTGAACGGCTGAAAAAAAAAAAAAGATACTTATGTTGCATCCATGTCTTGGCTATTATAAATAATGCTGCAGTGAACTTGGGGGTGCATACATCTTTTTGATATAGTATTTTTGTTTCCTTCCAGTACCCAGAAGTAGTACTGTTGGATCATATAGTTGTTTTTTTGTTTGTTTTCTTTTTAATTTTAAAAGTACTACATGTTCACTGAAGACAACTAGAAATACATAAATGCAAAAGAGAAAAATAACAGTTACAATCCCTCAGAGATAACCACCATTAGCATTTTGATGCATTTCTTCCCTGCGTTTCCATTAAAAAAAAATTGAAGTATTGTATGACTGACCTACGACACTATGTTAGTTCCCGGTATATAACACAGTGATTCAATATTCCTGTACATTACAAAATGACCATCGTGGGACTTCCCTGGTGGCACAGTGGTTAAGAATCTGCCTGCCAATGCAGGGGACATGGGTTCGATCCTTGGTCTGGGAAGATCCCACATGTTGCAGAGTAACTAAGCCCGTGAGCCACAACTACTGAGCCCAGGTGCCACAACTACTGAAGCCAATGCTCCACAACAAGAGAAGCCACTGCAATGGGAAGCCTGTGCACTGCAATGAAGAATGGCCCCCCGCTCGCCGCAACTAGAGAGAGCCCACGCATAGCAACGAAGACCCAATGCGGCCAAAAAATAATTAATTAACTTTTAAAAAAGTTTCCAAACCTCTAAAAAATCAAAAACAAAAAAACCCCCAAGGTGACCATCATGATGTGTCTAGTTACTACATGTCACTATACAAAGCTATTACAATATAATTGACTATATTCCCCATGCTATATGTTTCATCCCTGTGTAGTTTTATTTTTAATTAAAAAAATTCTTTTTTGAAGTGTGGTTGATTTATAATGTTTCAGATGCATAGCAAAGTGATTCAGTTATACATATGTATATTCTTTTTCAGATTCTTTTCCAACTGTAGGTTATTATAAGATACTGAATACAGTTCCCTGTGCTATGCAGTAGGTCCTTGTTGATCTATTTTATATATAGTAGTGTGTTTATGTTAATCCCAAACTCCCAATTTATCCCTCTGCCCCTTTTCACTTTGGTGACTGTAAGATTGTTTTCTATGTCTGTGAGTCTGTTTCTGTTTTTTAAATATGTTCATTTGTATCGTTATTTTATTTATTTATATTTTTTAATTTTTAAATTTTTAAATTTTTTTTTTTTTTTTTTTTTTTGCGGTACGCGGGCCTCTCACTGTTGTGGCCTCTCCCGTTGCGCAGCACAGGCTCCTGACGCACAGGCTCGGCGTCCATGGCTCACGGGCCCAGCCACTCCACGGCATGTGAGATCTTCCCGGACCGGGGCACGAACCCATGTCCCTTGCATCAGCAGGTGGACTCTCAACCACTGCGCCACCAGGGAAGCCCTTTATTTCTTAATTTATTTTATTTATTTATCTTTGGCTGTGTTGGGTCTTCGTTGCTGTGCACAGGCTTTCTCTAGTTGTGGCGAGCAGGGGCTACTCTTGGTTGTGGTACGTGGGCTTCTCATTGCGGTGGCTTCTCTTGTTGTGGAGCACGGGCTCTAGGTGTGCAGGCTTTAGTAGTTGCAGCACGTGGGCTCAGTAGTTGTGGCTCGCAGGCTCAGTAGCTATGGCTCACGGGCTCAGTAGTTGTGGCTTGCGGGCTTTAGAGCTCAGGCTCAGTAGTTGTGGTGCACGGGCTTAGTTGCTCCGTGGCATGTGGGATCTTCCTGGACCAGGGCTCGAACCTGTGTCACCTGCATTGGCAGGCGGATTCTTAACAACTGTGCCACCAGGGAAGCCATATCGTTATTTTAGTTTCCACATGTAAGTGATATATATTTGTCTTTTGCTCTCTGACTTACTTCACTTAGTATGATAATCTCTAGGTCCATCCATGTTGCTGTAATGGCATTATTTCATTCTTTTTTATGGCTGAGTATTCCATTGTGTTTATATACCACATCTTCTTTATTCATTTATCTGTCCACGGACACTTAGGTTGCTTCTATGTCTTGGCTATTGTAAATAGTACTGCAGTGAACATTGGAGTGTGTGTATCTTTTTGAATTAGAGTTTTCATCTCTTCCAGATACATGCCCAGGAGTGGGATTGCTGGATCATATGGTAGCTCTATTTTGTTTTTTAAGGAATCTCCATACTGTTCTCCATAGTGGCTGCACCAATTTACATTCCTAATAACAGTGTAGGAGGGTTCCTTTTTCTCCACACCTCTTCAGCATTTATTGTTTGTAGACTATTTGATGTTGGCCACACATTTTGACCATGTGAGGTGATACCTCATTGTAGTTTTGATTTACATTTCTCTAACAATTAGTGATGTTGAGCATCTTTTCATGTGCCTATTGGCCATCTGTATATCTTCTTTGGAGCAATGTCTGTTTAGGTCTTGTATCCATTTTTAATTGGGTTGTTTGTTTTTTTGATATTGATTTGTATGAGCTGTTTGTGTATTTTGGAAATTAAGCACTTGTTGATTGCATCATTTGCAAATATTTTCTCCTAGTCTGTAGGTTGTCTTTTCATTGAAACCTCACTTTTTACTGAGGCAACCAAGGGAGAGTTCAAAGAGGAACTGGCTTATGAATTGGGCCTTCAGATAAGGATGTGATTTAATTTAGACTTGGTAAGAGGAAAAAGGAAACCGTTCAAGTGAAAGACAAGTGCACGAAAGCAGGAAGGCTTCACGGTGTGCAATAAGGAGCCAGGTTTGATTATGTAACTCCATATTTTCCTTAATTTTTTTTTTGGAAGTATAGTTTCTTCATAATGTGTTAGTTTCTGGTATACAGCAAAGTGATTCAGCTATATATATATATATATATTTTTTTTTTTTCCAGATTCTTTCCCCTTATAGGTTATTACAAACTAATGAGTATAGTTCCCTGTGGTATACAGTAGGTCCTCATCGTTTATCTATAATGGTGTGTTTATGTTAATCCCAGACTCCTAATTTATCCCTCCCCCCATTTCCCCTTTGGTAACCATAAGCTTGTTTTTATGTCTGTGGATCTATTTGTTTTGTATGTAAGTTCATTTTTTAAAAAAATAAATTTATTTTATTTTTGGCTTCATTGGGTCTTTGCTGCTTCACGTGGGCTTTCTCTAGTTGTAACAAGCAACTGCTCTTTTTTTTTTTTTTTTTTTTTGCGGTACGCGGGCCTCTCACTCCTGTGGCCTCTCCCGTTGCAGATCATAGGCTCTGGACGCGCAGGCTCAGCGGCCATGGCTCACGGGCCCAGCCACTCCGCGGCACGTGGGATCCTCCCGGACCGGGGCACGAACCCGCATCCCCTGCATCGGCAGGTGGGCGCTCAACCACCGCGCCACTAGGGAAGCCCCCAAGCAACTGCTCTTCATTGTGGTGCATGGGCTTCTCATTGTGGTGGCTTCTCTTGTTGGGGAGCATAGGCTCTAGGTGCACAGGCTTCAGTAGTTGTGGCACGCAGGCTAAGTAGTTGTGGCTCGCGGGCTCTAGAGCGCAGGCTTAGTAGTTGTGGCACATGGGCTTAGTTGGTCTGTGGCATGTGGGATCTTCCCGGACGAGGGCTTGAACCCATGTCCCCTGCATTGGCAGGCAGATTCTTAACCACTGTGCCACCAGGGAAGCCCTGTAAGTTCATTGGTATCATTTGCTTTTCACTTATATATATCACCACATATAAGTGATATCATAGGGTATTTGTCTTTCTCTGACTTCACTTAATATGATAATCTCTAGGTCCATCCATGTTGCTGCAAATGGCATTATTTCATTCTTTTTTATGACTGAGTATTATTCCATTGTATATATATACCACATCTTTATTCATTTGTCTGTTGATGGGCATTTAGTTTGCTTCTACGTCTTGGCTGTTGTATATAGTGCCGCTATGAACATTGGGGTGCACATATCTTTTCGAATTAGAGTTTTTGTCTTTTCCGGATATATGCCCAGGATTGGGATTGCTGGATCGTATAGTAACTCTATTTTTAGTTTTTTAAGTAATCTCTATACCGTTCTCCATAGTGTTCTGCCCATTTTTAAATCAGTGTTTGTGTTTTTGCTATTGAATTGTATGAGTTATTTATATATTTTAGTTATTAATCCCATATGAGATAAATGATTTGCAAATTGTTTTTCACATTCAGTAGGTTGCCTTTTCATTTTGTTGATGGTTTCCTTTGCTGTGATGAGGCTTTTTATTTATTTATTTATTTTTAAAATTTTATTTATTTTTCACTGCGTTGAGTCTGTGTGGCTGCGTGTGGGCTTTCTCTAGTTGCGGCGAGCGGGGCTACTCTTCGTTGAAGCGCGTGGACCTCCCATTGCGGTGGCTTCTCTTGTTGCAGAGTATGGGCTGTACCGCGTGTGAGCTCAGTAGTTGTGGCACGTGCGCTTCAGTAGTTGTGGCTCGTGGGCTCTAGAGCATAGGCTCAGTAGTTGTGGTGCATGTGCTTAGTTGCTCCATGGCATGTGGGATCTTCCTGGACCAGGGCTCGAAACCGTGTCCCCTGCATTGGCAGGAAGATTCTTAACCACTGCACACCAGGGAAGCCCCTGTGATGAGGCTTTTTAATTTGATATAGTCCCACTTGTTTATTTTTGCTTTTGTTACCTTTGTTTTTTGTGTCATATCCAAAAAAAAAAAAAAATCATCACCAAGATTGATGTCAAGGAGCTTACCCACTATGTTTTCTTCTAGGAGTTTTATGGTTTCAGGTCTTAATGTTCAAGTCTTTAATACACTTTGAGTTAATTTTTGTGTGTGGTGTAAGATAATGATCCAGTTTCATTCTTTTGCATGTAGTTTGTCTAGTTTTTTCAACTCACTTATTGAAGAGATTGTCCTTTCCCCATTTTGTATCCTTGACTACTTTGTTGTCAATTACTTGACCATATATGTGTGGGTTTATCTCTGGGCTCTCAATTGTTTCACTGATCTGTGTGTCTGTTTTTATGCCAATACCATAGTTTTGATTACTATAGATTTGTAATACAGTTTGAAATAAAATATGATGCATCCAGCTTTGTTCTTCTTTCTTAAGATTGCTTTAGCTATTTGGGGTCTTTTGTGATTCCCTACAAATTTTAGGATTGTTTTTTCTTCTGTTTCCTTGAAAAATGCCATTAGAATTGTGATAAGGATTGCATTGAATCAGTACATTGCCTTGGGTATTATGGATATTTTAACAATATTAACTCTTACAATGCATGAGAACTGAATATCTTTCCATTTACGTATATCTTCAGTTTCTTTCATCACTGTCTCATAGTTTTCAGTGTATATGTCTTTCACTTCCTTGGTTAAATTTATTCCTAGGTATTTTATTTTTTTGATGAAATTTTAAAAGAGATAATTTCCTTAGTTTCTCTTGCTGATAGTTCATTATTTTATAGAAACACAACTTTCTGTTGTGTTTCTGATTTTTGTATGTTAATTTTGTATCCTGTGATTTTACTAATTCATTGATTAGTTCTAACAGCTTTTTGTGTGGTAGAGTCTTTAGGGTTTTCTATATATAAAATCCCATCTTAAATAGTGACAGTTTTTAATTTTTCCTTCCCAGTTTGGATGGCTTTTACTTCAATTTCTTGTCTATTGCTCTGGCTAAGACTTCCAATACTATGTTGAATAAAAATGCTGAGACAGGGCATCTTTGTCTTATTCCTGATCTTGGAGGAAAAGCTTTTATCTTTTCAAAATTGAGTGTGATGTTAGCTGTGGGTTTGTTGTATATGGCCTTTATTATGTTGTTATGTTCCCTCTTTACTCACTTTATTGAGAGTTTTAATATAAATGAAAGTTAAATTTTGTCAGGAATTCCCTGGCAGTCCAGTGGTTAGGACTTGGCACTTTCACTGCTGTGGGCCTGGGTTCAATCCCTGGTCAGGGAACTAAGATCCCGCAAGCCACATGGCATGGCCAAAAAAAAAAAAAGTTAAATTTTGTCACAAGCTTTTTCTGCATCTATTGAGATGATCGTATGATTTTTATCATTCATTTTGTTTATGTGGAGTATCACATTGACTGATGTGAGGATGTTGAACCATCCTTGCATCCCTGAAATAATTATAACTTCATCATTATGTATGATCCCTTTTTTGAGATATAATTGACATATAGCATTGTATAAGTTAAGGTGTACAACATAATGATTTGACTTACATATATTGTGTACTGATTATTACCATAAGTTTAGTTAACATCTATCATCTCATATAGAAACAAAAAAACAAAAATTAAAAAAACTTTTTCCTTGTGATGAGAACCCTTAGGACTTACTCTCTTTACAACTTTCACAAATACCACACAACAGTGTTAACTATAGGCATCAAGTTGTACATTACATTTCCAGTGCTTATTTATCCTGTAATGGGACACTTGTACCTTTTGACTGCATTTCTCCATTTCTCCCTCCTCCCAAACCCCTGCCTCTAGTAACTACAAATCTAATATCTTTTCTATGAGATTTGTGTTGGGTTTTTAGTTTGTTTTTGTATTAAGATTCCATGTATGGTGAGATCATACTGTATTTGTCTTTGTCTGAATTACTTCACTTAGCATAATGCCCTCAAATTTCATCCATGTTGTTGCATATGCCAAGATTTCCTTCTTTAATTAATTAATTAATTAATTAATTTTTGGCTGAGTTGGGTCTTTGTTGCTGTGCACTGGCTTTCTCTAGTTGCGGCGAGTGGGGGCTACTTTTCGTTGCGGTGCGCAGGCTTCTCATTGCAGTGGCTTCTCTTTGTTCTGGAGCACGGGCTCTAGGCGTGTGGGCCTCAGTAGTTGAGGCTAACGGACTGTAGAACGCAGGCTAAGTAGTTGTGGCTCATGGGCTTAGTTGCTCTGTGGCATGTGGGATCTTCCTGGACCAGAGCTCGAACCTGTGTCCCCTGCATTGGCAGGCGGATTCTTAACCACTGCACCACCAGGGAAGCCCCAGGATTTCCTCCTTTTTAGGGCTGAGTAATATGCCATTGTATACACACGTATATATACCATAGTGTCTTTATCCATTCATCCGTTGGTGAACACTTAGGTTGTTTCCCTGTCTTGACTATTATAAATAATGCTGCAATGAACATGGGGGTGCAGATGTGTCTTTGACATAGTGTTTTTTTTTCCTTCAGATATATTTCCAGAAGGGGAATTGCTGGATCATATTGTTGTTTTATTTTTGTTTTTGAAGAAGCTCCATACTGTTTTCAGTAGTGGCTGTATACCAACAGTGCACAATGGATCCCTTTTCTCCACATCCATGAGAGCATTTGCTATCCCTTGTCTTGTAGATATTAGCCATCCTAACAGGTGTGATGTGATATCTCATTCCAGTTTTGATTCGTATTTTCGTAGTGATTAGTGATGTTGAACATATCCTCATATATCTGTTAGCCAGTCGTATATTTTATTTGGAAAAATGTCTTTTCAGGTTTGTCCATTTAAAAAAATTGGATTATTTGAGTTGGAGCTATTGAGTTGTGTGAGTTATTTATATATTTTTATTTTAACCCCTTATCAATATATACAGTTTGCAAGTATTTTTTCACATTCCATAGATTGTCTTTTCACTTTGTCAATCATTCCTTTTGCTGTGCAGATACTTTAAAATTTGATGTAATCTCACTTGTTTGTTTTTGTTGCTTGTGCTTTAGCTGTCATATCCAAAAAATTATTGCCAAGATCCACATCAAGGAATTTTTTTCCTATGTTTTCTTCTAGGAGTTTTGTGGTTTCAGGTCTTACACTTAAGTCTCTAATCCATTTAGAGTTAATTTTTACAAGTGTTGTAAGATAGGTGTCTAGTTTAATTTTTTTATATGTGAATATCCAGTTTTCCTAGCACAATTTTTTGAAGAGACTGTCTTTTCTCCATTGAGAATTCATGGCTTCCTTCTCAAATATTAGTTGACTGTATATGCATGGGTTTATTTCTGGGTTCTCAATTCTGTTCCATTGGTCTATGTGTCTGTTTTAAAGCCAGTACTGTACTGTTTTGATTACTATAGCTTTATAGAGTAGTTTAAAATGGGGAAATGTGATGCCTCCTGCTTTGTTCTTCTTTCTCAGGATTTCTTTTGCTATTTGGGGTCTTTTGTAATTTTAGGATTTTTGTTTTTCTATTTCTGTAAAAAAAAAATTGCCGTTGGAATCTTGATAGAGATTGCATTGAGTCTTTGGATGGCTGTTAGTATGAACATTTTAACAAAATTAATTCTTCCAATCCTTGAACACAGGATACTTTTCCACTTATTTGTGTTGTCTTCGATTTCTTTCATCATGTCTTATAGTTTTCAGAACACAGATCTTTTACCTCCTTTGTTAAGTTTGTACCATATTTTATTACTGTTGCTATTATAAATGGGATCATTTTTTTAGTTCTTTTTCAGATAATTTTTTTTTAGTGTATGGAAATCCTACTGATTTTGTGCGTTAATTTGTCAACTTTGAATTTATTGATTAGATTCAACAGTTTTTTTGTTTGAGTCTTTAGGATTTTCTGTTTATAAAATAATGTTATCTGCAAATAGAGACAATTTTACTTCTGCCTTTCCAATTCTGTTACATTTCATTTATTTCTTACTTAATTGCTCTGGCTAGAATTTCCTGTACTATGCTGAATAGGAGTGGTCAGTGTGGGCACCCTTCTTTTGTTCCTGATCTTAGAGGAAAAGGTTTTAATTTTCCACCATGATATTAGCTGTGGGCTTGTCATATGTTGCCTTTATTATGTTGTGGTATATTCCTTCAATTCTTAATTTGTTATAAACAGATACTGAATTTTGTCAAATGCTTTTTCTGTGTTAGTGAGATCATCGTATGATTCTTATCTTTCATTATATTGTGATGTATCACAATGATTGATTTGTATATGTTAAACCTTTTTTTTTTTTTTTTTTTTTTTTTGCGGTACGCGGGCCTCTCACTGTTGTGGCCTCTTCCATTGTGGAGCACAGGCTCCGGATGCGCAGGCTCAGCAGCCACGGCTCACGGGCCTAGCCGCTCCGCAGCATGTGGGATCTTCCCGGACCGGGGCATGAACCTGCGTCCCCTGCATCGGCAAGCGGACTCCCAACCACTGCGCCACCAGGGAAGCCCTTAAACCACTTTTTGTTGCCGAGGGATAAATTCCACCTGATCATGGTGAATAATTCTTTTATTTATTTATTTAGTTTTGGCCGTGCCACACAGCTTTTGGGATCTTAGTTCCCCAACCAGGGATTGAACCCAGGCCCTTGGTAGTGAAAGCATGGAGTCCTAACCACTGAACTGTCAGGGAATTTCCAAATAATTCTTTCAATGTGCTGCTGAATTTGGTTTGCTAGTATTTTATTGAGAATAATTAATTAATTAATTAATTGATATTGACATATAGTTGATTTACAATATTAGTTTCAAGTGTACAGCATAGTGATTCAGTATTTTTATAGATTACACTCTATTAAAAGTTATTACAAGATAATTGCTATTATTTCCTGTGGAGAATTTTTATATCTATATTCATCAGGAATATTGGTCTGTTGTTTTCTGTTCTGTTAGTGTCATTTTCTGGCTTTGGTATCGGTAATATTTGCCTCATAAAATAAGTTTGTGAGTGTGCCATCCTCTTCGATTTTTTTTTTTAAAGACTTTGAACATAATTGGCCTACATTCTTCTTGAAATGTTTAGTAAAATTCACCAGTGAATTTTTCTTCCTGGCCCTGGGCTTTTCTTTGTTGGGAAATTTTTGATTACTAATTAAATATCCTTACTAGTAATTGGTCTGTTCAGATTTTTCTATTTCATTTTTTATTTCTTGCTTTTTTTTTTTTTTTTTTTTTGGCGGCTGCGTGGCTTGTGGGATTCCAGTTTCCCAACCAGGGATTGAACCCGAGCTCTTGGCAGTGAAAGGATGGAGTCCTAACCAATGGACCATAAGGGAATCCCCAGATTTTCTATTTCTTTATGATTCAGTCCTGGTAGATTGTGTGCTTAAAGAACTTTTATAGTTTTTCTAGGTAGTTCAATTTATTGGCATTTAGTTGTTCAGAGGAGCCTCTTATGATCCTTTGTATTTCTGTGTTATCAGTTATAATGTCTCCTTTTTTATTTTTAATTTTGATGATGTGGATCCTTTTTCTTTTTACTTGGTTAGTCTAGTTAAAGGATTCTCAGTTTTATCATTTCAAAGAACCACCTCTTAGTTTTGTTAATCTTTTTTATTATTTTCCTGTTGTCTATTTGATTTATTTCTGCTCTAATCTTATTATTTCCTTATTTATTATTTATGATTTCCTTCTGCTAACTTCATGTTCAGTTCTTTTTCTTGTTTCTCGGTGTATAGAATTAAGTTATTTGAGATCTTTCTTGTTTCTAAGGTAGGCATTTACTACTATGAAATTCTCTCTTAGAACTGCTTTTGCTGTATGTCATAAGTTTTGGTATATTTTGTTTTCATTTTTTTATCTCAAGATAACTTTTTAATTTCCCCTTTAATTTCTTCTTTGATACATTGGTTGTTCAGGAGAGCATTATTTAATTTTCATGTATTTATGAAATTTCCAGTTTGCTTTCTGTTACTGATTTCTAGTTTCATACTATTGTGGTCAGAGAAGATACTTGGTGTGATTTCAATCTTCTTTTTTTAAAAAAATTTATTTATTTATATTTTTTATTTTTGGCTGCGTTGGGTCTTCGTTGCTGCGCTCGGGCTTTCTCTAGCTGTGGTGAGTGGGGGCTACTCTTTGTTGTGGTGCACGGGCTTCTCATTGCAGTGGCTTCTCTTGTTGAGGAGCACAGTCTTTAGGTGCATGAGCTTCAGTAGTTGTGGCACACAGGCTCAGTAGTTGTGGCTCGCGGGCTCTAGAGCGCAGGCTCAGTTGTGGCGCAAGGCTTAGCTGCTCCGCGGCATGTGGGATCTTCCCAGATCAGGGCTCGAACCCGTGTCCCCTGCGTTGGCAGGTGGATTCTCAACCACTGCGCCACCAGGGAAGTCTGATTTCAATCTTCTTGAATTTGCTTAGACTTGTTCTGTGGCCTAGTATATGGTCTCTCCTAGAAAATGTTTCATGTGTGCTTGAAAAAATGTGGATTCTGCTGTTGTTGGATGGAATGTTCTGCATTTGTTCTGTAAGGTGCATGTGGTCTATAGTATTCACATCTGCTCTTTCCTTATTAATTCACTATCTGGATGATTTTTCTATTATTGAGAGTGAGGTCTTAAAGTCTCCAACTATTGTACTGATGTTTATTTCTCCTTTTAGCTATTAGTTTTTTTAAAAAAATTAATTAGTTAATTAATTAATTTTTTGGCTGCGTTGGGTCTTCATTGCTGCACACGGGCTTTCTCTAGCTGTGGCGAGCGGGGGCTGCTCTTCTTTGTGGTGCGTGGGCTTTTCCTGTGGTAGCTTCTCTTGTTGCGGAGCACAGGCTCTAGGTGCACGGGCTTCAGTAGTTGCAGTGTGCAGGCTCAGTAGTTGTGGCTCGCGGGCTCTAGAGCTCAGGCTCAGTAGTTGTGGCACACGGGCTTAGTTGCTCTGCGGCATGTGGGATGTCCCTGGACCAGGGATTGAACCTGTGTCCCCTGCATTGGCAGGCAGATTCTTAACCACTGCGCCACCCGGGAAGTCCCTAGTTGTCTATTCTTGTAGTTTACTTCCTGTCTAAACTTCTTTAAGAGGCCTATTCTGAATTCTTTGTCTGACAGCTCATACATCTCCATTTCTTTAGGGTCAGTTATTGGAGCTTTATAAATTTCCTTTGGTGGTGTCATGTTTACCATGTGTTTCATGATCCTTGATTCCTTACATTGGTATCTGCATATTTGAGTAAACAGTTTCCTCCTCCAGACTTTACAGGTTCATTTGGCAGAGACAGTTCTTCACAAGTCACCTCACTTTGGGTTTCTGGACATGTCTACTGGTAACATCCTTGGGTAGGTGGGACTTTCTACGAGTGTTTGTTTTGAGGCAAGGCCACTGTCCAAGCTCTGAGGCTGGGGTGCAGGGTACTGCTGGCTGGGAGGAGTTGGATGAGACTGCTGGCTTGATCCCCTGCCTAGGCAAGGGTCTAGGATGGACTCTGTGGTTGCTTGGGTTCTCTGGTCAGGCTTACCAGATGGTCAGGACTGGGTAATATACTCAGAAGTTGGTGGCGCTGTGAATTAGCGTCTCTGATTTTGCGGGGAAGTAGGATGGGCCCCAGGGGCTGCATAGCTTGTCACTTGAGGACCCAATCCAGGCAAGACTGTGTACTGGATTCTCTGGTCAGGCAGTGCTACTACTTTTCCTCTATAGACGGGGAAAGGCACAGGCTCTCTGTTTAAGCCACTTAAGCAGGGCTATTGGATAGGCTATGTAGCTTCCTGTCTGCTCTGGTTAGGTTCCCTGTTTGGGTGGGCTGACACCTGTAGTAAGCAAGAAGTGGGGCTAAAATTAGTTTTCCTGCCCAGGTGCTGTGGGAGAATCAGCTCCAAGACTGGAAAGGCTGTTTGTGGTCTTGGCTCATTTTGATCAGTGCCCCAGGTTCTCTGGACTAACAGGACCATTGCCTTTGCTTTGAAGACTGTTAGCTCTGCCTCTTGGACTCTCTGAGTGTTGCAGGACTGCACAGCTTTCCAAGTGTTCTGACCAGGCTTTCTTGTCAGGTGGGGCTGGAAACTTCACTCAGCTGTGAACACTGCTGTGAGTTGGCTCCCCTTCATGGGCAGGACTGGAGAGCCATCTCCAAGTAGCCTCCCAGGATTTCCAGATCAGGCCTTGTGGTCAGGAGCGATCAGGAGCTACACTGAGCAGTGGGTGGGGCTATGAATTAGTTCCCCTGCCTGAGTGGAGCAGGGAACCCTCCACCTTGGCCCTGGCTCTGCAGAAGATCAGCTCTGATTGTTGTACTCTATGCTCCCATGTTTACAGGCTATGTAGCTTACAGGCTTATGATTAGGCTTTGTGGTTGGGAGGGGCTGGGAGCTATATTCAGCCCTGAGTGGGGCTATGAATTACCTCCCTACCTGGCCCAGGCAGGGCAGTTGGCTCCAAGCCCAGCAAGACTTTTTTTTCTTGATTCATTCTGCTATGCACCCAAGTTCCCTAGCCTGACAGTGCTACTGGCTTTCCTCTGCCAGTAGAGCAGTCAGCTCTGCCTTGAGCATTGCTGGGCTGCACAGATTCCAGGTGTTCTGGCAAAGCCTTTTTTTTTTTTTTTTTTTTTTTTTTTAGCAGTACGCGGGCCTCTCACTGCTGTGGCCTCTCCCGTTGCGGAGCACAGGCTCCGGACGCGCAGGCTCAGCGGCCATGGCTTACGGGCCCAGCTGCTCCGCTGCATGTGGGATCTTCCCAGACCGGGGCACGAACCCGCGTCCCCTGCATCGGCAGGCGGACTCCCAACCACTGCGCCACCAGGGAAGCCCTCTGGCAAAGCTTTTTGGTTGGGCAGGCCGGGAGCTATACTCAGCAGTGGATGGGGCTGTGACTCAGCTCCCCTGCCTATGGGGGCTGAGGTGTCGGCAGACAAAGTGTCAGTGCAGGCAAGGTTCTTCGTTTGAGGTCCCAAGTCAGGCAGAACTGTGTGCCCTGATCAATTCCCCGGTCAGACTGCACCCTGGTCCTGGTTCTACAAATAGCAAAGGTGCTGGTTAGGACTACTGTTGGGGCATTGTAGGGTCTGGCAAGATCTGAGTGTTGGTTGTTGAAACTCTCTCCCCCTTCTCCATCATAAACAGATTCCCAGTGGTTAAGCCCTGCAAATTCCCCTGCAATTCCTGTGGTGTGAGACCAAACTGGGGTTCCCAAGAAGTGGCCCACAATGCTGGCACAGCTGGACTTCCACCCTGGGTTCCCTTTTTCCACTGGAGGAACTGTAGGCTCAGGGGAGATCTCTCAGTGTGGTTCAGTGGTGGCCTGGGGGAAGGGCAAACATGGTCAGCGTGTAATTGCTCCTCTTACTCTTCTAAAGCAGTCTGTCTTGGTGTCTGTGGTGCAGGGGGATGCTTCAGTCTCACCTGCCACGTTCTAGGATTTTCGCAGTGGAGTCTTGTCCATGCAGAGCTGTTAGTTCTTCACGTGATGGGGAGCAAAGTCAAGAACAACTTAGGTCACCATCTTGGTGATGACATTCTCCTGTATGATCCTTCTAATGTACTGATGAGTTTGTTTTCCTAATATTTTGTTGAGGATTTGTGCATCCATGTTCATCAGAGATGTTGGCTTTTTATTTTCTTGTGGTGTTCTTGACTACACTGACTACACTACAGCATCAGGGTAATGCTGGCCTGGTAAAATGAATTTGTAAGTGTTCCATTCTCTTCTATTTTTTGAAAGAATTAGAGAAGGATTGGTAGTAATTCTTTAACTATTTGGTAGAATTCACTAGTGAGACCATGTGGTCCTGGACTTTTGTTTGTTGGGAGGTTTTTGATTACTGATTCAATCTCCTTACTATTACTTCATCTGTTCAGATTTTCTGTTTCTTCATGATTCAGTCTTGATAGGTTGTATGTGTCAAGGAATTTATTCATTTCTTCTAAGTTGTCCCATGTGGCATATAATTGTTGATAGGCGTTTCTTATTATCCTTTGCATTTCTGTGGTATCAGTTGTAATATATCCTTGTTCATTTCTGGTTTTATTTGAGTCCTCTTTTTTTCTAGCTAAACTCTAGTTAGAGTTTAGTTAGACTCTAACTAAAGGTTTGTCTATCTTAGTGACTCTAACTAAAGGTTTGTCTACCTTGTTTATTTTTTTTAAAAAACCAGCTGTTTCATCTTTTATATTGTCTTTTTAGTCTCTATTTCATTTATTTCCACTCTGATCTTTATTTCCTTCTAGTAACTTTGGGCTTCATTTATTCTTATTTTTCTTGTTCCTTGAGTTGTTAAGTTAGGTTGTTTATTTGAGATATTTCTTGTTTCTTAATGTAGGCATTTATTGCTCTGAACTTCCCTCTTAGAACTGCTTTTGCTGCATCCCATAAGTTTTGGTATGTTATATTTCCAATTTTATTTGTTTCAAGGTATTTTTTGATTTCTCTTTTGATTTCTTCTTTCACTCCTTGGTTGTTCAGTAGCATATTGTTTAATATCCACATATTTGTGAATTTTCCAGTTTTCTTCTTGTAATTGATTTCTAATTTCATACCATTGTGGTTGGAAAAAGAGCTTGATATGATTTTAGCCTTCTTAAATATATTAACACTTGTTTTGTGGCCTAATCTATGATCTATCCTGGAGAATGTTTCACGTACACTTGAGTAGAATGTGATTTTGTTGCTTTTGGTTGGAATGTTCTGTATATGTCTGTTCATCTGGTTAACATGTAATTTAAGGTCAGTGTTTTTTTTTTGTTTTGTTTTTGTTTTTTTAGCAGTACGCGGGCCTCTCACTGCTGTGGCCTCTCCCGTTGCGGAGCACAGGCTCCGGACGCGCAGGCTCAGCGGCCATGGCTTACGGGCCCAGCTGCTCCGCTGCATGTGGGATCTTCCCAGACCGGGGCACGAACCCGCGTCCCCTGCATCGGCAGGCGGACTCCCAACCACTGCGCCACCAGGGAAGCCCTCTGGCAAAGCTTTTTGGTTGGGCAGGCCGGGAGCTATACTCAGCAGTGGATGGGGCTGTGACTCAGCTCCCCTGCCTATGGGGGCTGAGGTGTCGGCAGACAAAGTGTCAGTGCAGGCAAGGTTCTTCGTTTGAGGTCCCAAGTCAGGCAGAACTGTGTGCCCTGATCAATTCCCCGGTCAGACTGCACCCTGGTCCTGGTTCTACAAATAGCAAAGGTGCTGGTTAGGACTACTGTTGGGGCATTGTAGGGTCTGGCAAGATCTGAGTGTTGGTTGTTGAAACTCTCTCCCCCTTCTCCATCATAAACAGATTCCCAGTGGTTAAGCCCTGCAAATTCCCCTGCAATTCCTGTGGTGTGAGACCAAACTGGGGTTCCCAAGAAGTGGCCCACAATGCTGGCACAGCTGGACTTCCACCCTGGGTTCCCTTTTTCCACTGGAGGAACTGTAGGCTCAGGGGAGATCTCTCAGTGTGGTTCAGTGGTGGCCTGGGGGAAGGGCAAACATGGTCAGCGTGTAATTGCTCCTCTTACTCTTCTAAAGCAGTCTGTCTTGGTGTCTGTGGTGCAGGGGGATGCTTCAGTCTCACCTGCCACGTTCTAGGATTTTCGCAGTGGAGTCTTGTCCATGCAGAGCTGTTAGTTCTTCACGTGATGGGGAGCAAAGTCAAGAACAACTTAGGTCACCATCTTGGTGATGACATTCTCCTGTATGATCCTTCTAATGTACTGATGAGTTTGTTTTCCTAATATTTTGTTGAGGATTTGTGCATCCATGTTCATCAGAGATGTTGGCTTTTTATTTTCTTGTGTTCCTGACTACACTGACTACACTACAGCATCAGGGTAATGCTGGCCTGGTAAAATGAATTTGTAAGTGTTCCATTCTCTTCTATTTTTTGAAAGAATTAGAGAAGGATTGGTAGTAATTCTTTAACTATTTGGTAGAATTCACTAGTGAGACCATGTGGTCCTGGACTTTTGTTTGTTGGGAGGTTTTTGATTACTGATTCAATCTCCTTACTATTACTTCATCTGTTCAGATTTTCTGTTTCTTCATGATTCAGTCTTGATAGGTTGTATGTGTCAAGGAATTTATTCATTTCTTCTAAGTTGTCCCATGTGGCATATAATTGTTGATAGGCGTTTCTTATTATCCTTTGCATTTCTGTGGTATCAGTTGTAATATATCCTTGTTCATTTCTGGTTTTATTTGAGTCCTCTTTTTTTCTAGCTAAACTCTAGTTAGAGTTTAGTTAGACTCTAACTAAAGGTTTGTCTATCTTAGTGACTCTAACTAAAGGTTTGTCTACCTTGTTTATTTTTTTTAAAAAACCAGCTGTTTCATCTTTTATATTGTCTTTTTAGTCTCTATTTCATTTATTTCCACTCTGATCTTTATTTCCTTCTAGTAACTTTGGGCTTCATTTATTCTTATTTTTCTTGTTCCTTGAGTTGTTAAGTTAGGTTGTTTATTTGAGATATTTCTTGTTTCTTAATGTAGGCATTTATTGCTCTGAACTTCCCTCTTAGAACTGCTTTTGCTGCATCCCATAAGTTTTGGTATGTTATATTTCCAATTTTATTTGTTTCAAGGTATTTTTTGATTTCTCTTTTGATTTCTTCTTTCACTCCTTGGTTGTTCAGTAGCATATTGTTTAATATCCACATATTTGTGAATTTTCCAGTTTTCTTCTTGTAATTGATTTCTAATTTCATACCATTGTGGTTGGAAAAAGAGCTTGATATGATTTTAGCCTTCTTAAATATATTAACACTTGTTTTGTGGCCTAATCTATGATCTATCCTGGAGAATGTTTCACGTACACTTGAGTAGAATGTGATTTTGTTGCTTTTGGTTGGAATGTTCTGTATATGTCTGTTCATCTGGTTAACATGTAATTTAAGGTCAGTGTTTTTTTTTTGTTTTGTTTTTGTTTTTTTTGCGGTACGCGGGCCTCTCACTGCTGTGGCCTTTCCCGTTGCGGCGCACAGGCTCCCGGCGTG
>NC_041215.1:358068-359357 GCF_002837175.3 Physeter macrocephalus
ATTTAAGGTCAGTGTTTTTTTTTTTTTTTTTTTTGCGGTACGCGGGCCTCTCACTGCTGTGGCCTTTCCCGTTGCGGAGCACAGGCTCCAGACGTGCAGGCTCAGCGGCCATGGCTCACGGGCCTAGCCGCTCCACGGCATGTGGGATCTTCCCGGACCAGGGCACGAACCCATGTCCCCTGCATTGGCAGGTGGACTCTCAACCACTGCGCCACCAGGGAAGCCCAGTGTTTTCTTTTTGATTTTCTCTTTGGATGATCTATCTATTGAAGAAAGGCAGGTATTAAAGTCTCCTACTATTATTGTACTGCTGTCTATTTCTCCCTTTAGGTCTGTGAATATTGACTTTATATATTTAGTTGCTCCCATGTTGGGTGCAGAAATATTTACAAATGTTATCTTTTTGTTGGGTATACCCCTTTATCATTATATAATGACCTTCTTTGTATCTTATTACAGTCATTGTCTTAAAGTCTAATTTGTGTGATATAAGTGTAGCTACCCCAGGTTTCTTTTGGTTTTCATTTGCTTGGAATATGTTTTTTCATCCCTGCATTTTTAGTTTTTGTGTGTCCTCACATCTGAAGTGAGTTTTCCTGTAGGCAGGATATAGATTTGTCTTTAAAAAAAAATCCATTCAGCCACTGTATTTGATCAGAGAATTGAGTCTATTTACATTTAAAATAATTATTGATATATATGTTCTTATTACTATTTTGTTAATTGTTTTCTGGCTCTTTTGTAGTTCATTTGTTCCGTTCTTCTCTTGCTGTCTTCCTTTGTTAACTGATTATTTTCTGTAGTGTTATGCTTACAGTTCTTTATCTTTTGTGTGTCTACCATAGGTTTCTGCTTTGTGATTACCATGAGGCTTACATAAAACAACTTATATCTATAACAATCTATTTAAAGTTGATAACAACTTAAGTTCAAATATATTCTAAAGCTGTACATTTTAACTGTCCCCTCAGGTTTTGCTTTTAATGTCACAATCTGTATCTTTTTATCTTGTATATCCATTAACAAATTATTGTAGTTATGGCTATTTTTATTATTTTGTCTTTTAACCTTCCTGTTAGCTTTAGAAGTGATTAACTCGCCACCTTTACAACATTAGCTTATTGTAAATTTTACTATATATTTACCAGTGAGATTTATACTTTCATATGTTTTGCTGTTACTAATTAGCACCTGTAAGTTTCCACTGAAGCCGCTTGAACATTTCTTTTTCTTTTAACATCTTTATTGGAGTATAATTGCTTTACAATGGTATGTTAGTTTCTGCTTTA
>NC_041215.1:360653-361390 GCF_002837175.3 Physeter macrocephalus
GTACATTCCTGCCTCCTTTATCAAAGATAAGGTGACCATATGTGCGTGGGTTTATCTCTGGGCTTTCTATCCTGTTCCATTGATCTATATTTCTGTTTTTATGCCAGTACCATACTGTCTTCATTACTGTACCTTTGTAGTATAGTCTGAAGTCAGGGAGCCTTATTCCTCCAGTTCCGTTTTTCATTCTCAAGATTGCTTTGGCTATTCGGGTCTTTTGTGTTTCCATACAAATTTTGAAGTTTTTTTGTTCTAGTTCTGTGAAAAATGCCAGTGGTATTTTGATAGGGATTGCATTGAATCTGTAGATTGCTTTGGGTAGTAGAGTCATTTTCACAATGTTGATTCTTCCAATCCAAGAACATGGTATATCTCTCCATCTACTTGTATCATCTTTCATTTCTTTCATCAGTGTCTTATAATTTTCTGCATACAGGTCTTTTGTCTCCTTAGGTAGGTTTATTCCTAGATATTTTATTCTTTTTGTTGCAGTGGTAAATGGGAGTGTTTTCTTAATTTCATTTTCAGATTTTTCATCATTTTAGGAATGGCAGAGATTTCTGTGCATTAATTTTGTATCCTGCTACTTTACCAAATTCATTGATTAGCTCTAGTAGTTTTCTGGTAGCATCTTTAGGATTCTCTATGTATAGTATCATGTCATCTGCAAACAGTGACAGCTTTACATCTTCTTTTCCGATTTGGATTCCTTTTATTTCCTTTTCTTCTCTGATTGC
>NC_041215.1:362800-363295 GCF_002837175.3 Physeter macrocephalus
TGATTTCCATTTGCATGGAATATCTTTTTCCATCCCCTCACTTTCAGTCTGCATGTGTCCCTAGATCCTAAGGGTGTCTCTTGTAGACAGCATATATATGGGTCTTGTTTTTGTATCCATTCAGCCGGTCTGTGTCTTTTGCTGGGAGCTTTTAATCCATTTACATTTTAGGTAATTATCGATATGTATGTTCCTATTGCCATTTTCTTTTTTGTGTTTGTTCTTGTAGGTCTTTTCCTTCCCTTGTGTTTCTTGCCTAGAGAAGTTCCTTTAGCATTTGTTGTAAAGCTGGTTTGGTGGTGCTGAACTCTCTCAGCTTTTGCTTGTCTGTAAAGGTTTTACTTTCCCCATCAAATCTGAATGAGATCCTTGCTGGGTAGAGTAATCTTGGTTGTAGGTTTTTTTCCTTCATCACTTTAAATATGTCCTGCCACTCCCTTCTGGCTTGCGGAGTTTCTGCTGAAAGATCAGCTGTTAACCTTATGGGGATTCCCT
>NC_041215.1:363839-364126 GCF_002837175.3 Physeter macrocephalus
CTCTTCATTTCTTAGGTCTGGTGGGTTTTTATCTTGCTCCTTCATCTGCTGTGTGTTTTTCTGTCTTCTCATTTTGTTTATCTTACTGTGTTTGGGGTCTCCTTTTTGCAGGCTGCAGGTTCGTAGTTTCCGATGTTTTTGTTGTCTGTCCTGAGTGGCTAAAGTTGGTTCTGTGGGTTGTGTAAGCTTCCTGGTGGAGGGGACTAGTGCCTGTGTTCTGGTGGATGAGGCTGGATCTTGTCTTTCTGGTGGGCAGGTGCAGGTCTGTTGGTTTCTTTTGGGGTGTC
>NC_041215.1:364205-367471 GCF_002837175.3 Physeter macrocephalus
AGGCTGGATCTTGTCTTTCTGGTGGGCAGGTCCACGTCTGGTGGTGTGTTTTGGGGTGTCTGTGGCCTTATTATGATTTTAGGCAGCCTCTCTGCTAATGGGTGGGGTTGTGTTCCTGTCTTGCTAGTTGCTTGGCATAGGGTGTTCAGCACTGTAGCTTGCTGGTCGTTGAGTGAAGCTGGGTGTTGGTGTTGAGATGGAGATCTTTGGGAGATTTTTGCCATTTGATAACGTGGAGCTGGGAGGTCTCTTGTGGACTAGTGTCCTGAAGTTGGCTCTCCCATGTCAGAGGCACAGCACTGACTCCTGGCTGCAGCACCAAGTGCCTTTCTTCCACACGGCTCAGAATAAAAGGGAGAGAAAGTTGAAAGAGGATAAATTAAAATAAAATAAAGTAAGATAAAATACAATAACGTTATTAAATTAAAAAGTAATTATTAAGAAAAAATTTTTTTCAGTAAAAAACAAACAAACAAAAAAAAAACGGACGGACAGAACCCTAGGACAAATGGTGAAAGCAAAGCTATACAGACAAAATCTCACTCAGAAGCATACGCATACACACTCACAAAAAGAGGAAAAGGGAAAAAAATAATATATCTTGCTCTCAAAGTCCACCCCCTCAATTTGGGATGATTCGTTGTGTATTCAGGCATTCTACAGATGCAGGGTACATCAAGTTGATTGTGGAGATTTAATCCGCTGCTCCTGAGGCTGCTGGGAGAGATTTCCCTTTCTGTTCTTTGTTCAAACAACTCAGGTTTCAGCTTTGGATTTGGGCCCGTCTCTGGAGCTCCTTTAAGCAGTGCTCTTAATCCCCTCTCCTCTTGCACCAGGAAACAAAGAGGGAAGAAAAAGTCTTTTGCCTCTTCAGCAGCTCCAGTCGGGGGCTCTGGCTCACTCAGGCTGTGGGGAGGGAGGGGTACGGATGTGGGGCTAGCCTGTGGCGGCAGAGTCCAGCGTGACGTTGCACCAGCCTGAGGCGCGCCGTGTGTTCTCCTGGGGAAGTTGTCCCTGGATCACGGGACCCTGGCAGTGGTGGGCTGCACAGGCTCCCAGGAGGGGAGGTGTGGATAGTGACCTGTGCTCGCACACAGGCTTCTTGGTGGCAGCAGCAGCGGCCTTAGCATCTCATTCCCGTCTCTGGGGTCCGCGCTGATAGCCACGGCTTGCGCCCGTCTCTGGAGCTCCTTTAAGCAGTGCTCTTAATCCCCTCTCCTCTTGCACCAGGAAACAAAGAGGGAAGAAAAAGTCTTTTGCCTCTTCAGCAGCTCCAGACTTTTTTTCCGGACTCCCTCCCGTCTAGCTGTGGTGCACTAACCCCTTCAAGCTGTGTTCACGCTGCCAGTCCTCTCCCTCCCTTTAACATTTCTTGTAAAGCTGGTCTACTGGTGATGAACCTCTTTAGCTTTTGCTTGTCTGGAGAACATTATCTCTTCTTCAACTCTGAAGGACAAATTTGCTAGGTAAATATTCTTTGTTGGCAGCTTATTTCTTTCAGCACTTTGAATATATTGTGCCACTCCCTTCTGGCACGCAACATTTCTGATGAAAGAAAACTTTTAACAACTTGTAAAAACAAGTTATTACATACGTGTGCCCTTGTATGTAACAAGTTGTTTTTCTCTTCTTTTAAGATTTCCTCCTTTTCTTTTTTTTTGTTGTTTGTTTTTTTGGCTGTGTTGGGTCTTCATTGCTGTGCACAGGCTTTCTCTAGTTGGGATGAGCGGGGGCTACTCTTCGTTGTGGTGAGGGGGCTTCTCACTGCAGTGGCTTCTCTTGTTGTGGAGCACAGGCTCCAGGTACGTGGTCTTCAGTAGTTGCAGCATGAGGGCTCAGTAGTTGTGACACGCGGGCCCTAGATTATTGGGCTTCAGTAGTTGTGGTGCGTGGGCTCAGTAGTTGTGGTGTGCGGGCTCTAGGGCACGTAGGCTTAAGTAGTTGTGGTGCAGAGGCTTAGTTGCTCCACGGCACGTGGGATCTTCCTGGACAGGGATCGAACCTGTGTTCCCTGCATTGGCAGGTGGATTCTTAACCGCTCTGCTACCAGGGAAGTCCCTCTCTTTGTCTTTAGCTTTTGGCACTTTAATTACGATTGTCTCGGTGTGGATGTTTTTGTGTTCCTCTTTTTGGAACTCTGTGGGCTTCTTGGATCTGAATTTGTTTCCATCCCCAGGTTAAGGAAGTTTTCAGCCATTATTTCTTCAAGTAAGTTTTCTGCTCCTTTCTCTTCTCTTTCTAGAACCCCTATAAAGTGAATGTTGGTTCAGTTGATGTTGTCCCATAATTCGTTTTACTGTCTTCAGTCTTTTTTTGTTTTGTTTTGTTTTGTTTTGTTTTTGTGGTACGCGGGCCTCTCACTGTTGTGGCCTCTCCTGTTGCGGAGCACAGGCTCTGGACGCACAGGCTCAGCGGCCGTGGCTCACGGGCCCAGCTGCTCCGCGGCATGTGGGATCTTCCCGGACTGGGGCATGAACCCGTGTCCCCTGCATCGGCAGGCGGATTCTCAACCACTGCGCCACCAGGGAAGCCCTTCAGTCTTTTTTTATTCTGTTTTTTTTTTGCTACTCTGATTGTGTGAGTTTCACTGCCCTGTGTTTGAGTTCACTGATCCTTTCTTCCACTTCATCTAGTGTGCTTTTGAATCCCTCTGTTGTATTTTTCAGTGCAGTTGTTGTATTCTTCAACTCTGTGATTTCTCTTTGGTACTTTCTTATATTTTCTATCTTTGTTGAAATTATCACTTTGTTCATACATTTTTAAAAACATCTTTGTAGGAGTATAACTGTTTTACAATGGTGTGTTAGTTTCTGCTTTACAACAAAGTGAATCAGTTATACATATACATATGTTCCCATATCTCTTCCCTCTTGCGTCACCCTCCCTCCCACCCTCCTTATCCCACCCCTCTAGGTGGTCACAAAGCACAGAGGTGATCTCCTTGTGCTATGCGGCTGCTTCCCACTAGCTATCTAATTTACATTTGGTAGTGTATATGCGTCCATGCCACTCTCTTACTTCGTCACAGCTTACCCTTCCCCCTCCCCATATGCTCAAGTAGGTCTGTGTTTTATTCCCGTCCTACCACTAATCTCTTCATGACATTTTTTTTTCTTAGATTCCATATATATGTGTTAGCATACGGTATTTGTTTTTCTGCTTCTGACTTACTTCATTCTGTATGACAGACTCCAGGTCTATCCACCTTATTACAAATAACTCAGTTTCATTTCTTTTTATGGCTGAGTAATATTCCATTGTATTTA
>NC_041215.1:368081-370821 GCF_002837175.3 Physeter macrocephalus
AGTGTTCCATGAGCACTTGAGAAGAATGTGTATTCTGTTGTTTTTGGATGGAATGTCCTATAAATATCAATTAAGTCCATCTTGTGTAATGTATCATTTAAAGCTTGTGTTTCCTTATTTATTTTCATTTTGGATGATCTGTCCATTGGTGAAAGTGGGGTGTTAAAGTCCCCTACTATGATTGTGTTACTGTCGATTTCCCCTTTTATGGCTGTTAGTATTTGCCTTATGTATTGAGGTGCTCCTATGTTGGGTGCATAAATATTTACAATTGTTATATCTTCTTCATGGATCGATCCCTTGATCATTATATAGTGTCCTTCTTTGTCTCTTGTTATAGTTTTTACTTTAAAGTCTATTTTGTCTGATATGAGAATTGCTACTCCAGCTTTCTTCTGATTTCCATTTGCATGGAATATCTTTTTCCATCCCCTCACTTTCAGTCTGTATGTGTCCCTAGGTCTGAAGTGGGTCTCTTGTAGACAGCATATATATGGGTCTTGTTTTTGTTTCCATTCAGCCAGTCTGTGTCTTTTGGTGGGAGCATTTAATCCATTTACATTTAAGGTAATTATCGATATGTATGGTTCTATTACCATTTACTGAATTGTTTCGGGTTGTTCTTGTAGGTCTTTTCCTTCTCTTGTGTTTCTTGCCTAGAGAAGTTCCTTTAGCATTTGTTGTAAAGCTGGTTTGGTGGTGCTGAACTCTCTCAGCTTTTGCTTGTCTGTAAAGGTTTTAATTTCTCCATCAAATCTGAATGAGATCCTTGCTGGGTAGAGTAATCTTGGTTGTAGGTTTTTTTCCTTCATCACTTTAAATATGTCCTGCCACTCCCTTCTGGCTTGGAGAGTTTCTGCTGAAAGATCCGATGTTAACCTTATGGGGATTCCTTTGTGTG
This sequence comes from Physeter macrocephalus, assembly GCF_002837175.3. NCBI lineage: Eukaryota > Metazoa > Chordata > Mammalia > Artiodactyla > Physeteridae > Physeter > Physeter macrocephalus. The sequence goes on from NC_041215.1 coordinate 368,983, forward strand.
TTATTTGTTGTTTTTCCCTTGCTGCTTTTAATATGTTTTCTTTGTATTTAATTTTTGACAGTTTGATTATTATGTGTCTTGGCGTGTTTCTCCTTGGGTTTATCCTGTATGGGACTCTCTGTGCTTCCTGGACTTGATTGACTATTTTCTTTCCTATATTAGGGAAGTTTTCAACTATAATCTCTTCAAATATTTTCTCAGTCCCTTTCTTTTTCTCTTCTTCTTCTGGGACCCCTATAATTCGAATGTTGGTGCGTTTAATGTTGTCCCAGAGGTCTCTGAGACTGTCGTCAGTTCTTTTCATTCTTTTTTCTTTTTTCTGCTCTGCAGTAGTTATTTCCACTATTTTATCTTCCAGGTCACTTATCTGTCCTTCTGCCTCAGTTATTCTGCTACTGAGCCCATCTAGAGTATTTTTCATTTCATTTATTGTGTTGCTCATCGTTGCTTGCTTCCTCTTTATTTCTTCTAGGTCCTTGTTAACTGTTTCTTGCAATTTGTCTATTCTATTTCCAAGATTTTGAATCATCTTTACTATCATTATTCTGATTTCTTTTTCAGGTAGACTGCCTATTTCCTCTTCATTTGTTAGGTCTGGTGTGATTTTATCTTGCTCCTTCATCTGCTGTGTGTTTTTCTGTCTTCTCATTTTGCTTATCTTACTGTGTTTGGGGTCTCCTTTTTGCAGGCTGCAGGTTCGTAGTTCCCGTTGGTTTTGGTGGCTGTCCCCAGTTGCTAAGGTTGGTTCAGTGGGTTGAGTAGGTTTCCTGGTTGGGGGGACTAGTGCCTCTGTTCTGGTGGATGAGGGTGGATCTTGTCTTTCTGGTGGGCAGGTCCACGTCTGGTGGTGTGTTTGGGGATGTTGGTAGCCTTATTATGATTTTAGGCAGCCTCTCTGCTAATGGATGGGGCTGTAGTCCTGTCTTGCTATTTGTTGGGCATAGGGTGTCCAGCACTGTACGTTGCTGGTCCTTCAGTGAAGCTGGGTCTTGGTGTTGAAATGGAGATCTCTGGGAGATTTTCACCGTTTGATATTACGTGGAGCTGGGAGGTCTCTTGTGGACCAGTGTCCTGAGGTTGGTTCTCGCACCTGAGAGACACAGCCCTGATTCCTGGCTGGAGTGCCAAGCGCCTTTAATCCACAGGGCTCAGAATAAAAGGGAGAAAAAATAGAAAGGAAAGAAAGGAAGGAAGAAAGGAAGGGAGGAAGGAAGAAAGGAAGGGAGGAAGGAAGGAAGAAAGCGAGGAATCAAGGAAGGAAGGAAGGAAGAAAGCGAGGAATCAAGGAAGGAAGGAAGGGAGAAAAGAAGGGAGGGAGGAAGGAAGAAAGAAAGGAAGAAGACAAAATAAAGCAGGATAAAATATTGTTATTAAAATAAAAAATAATTATTAGGAAAAATTTTATTAAAAAACGAACAAACAAAAAAAATGGGTCGGTCTAACCCTAGGACAATGGTGAAAGCAAAGCTATACAGACAAAATCTCACACAGCAGCACACACATACACACTCACAAAAAGACAAATAGGGGAAAATAATAATATATCTTGCTCCCAAAGTCCACCTCCTCAACTTGGGATATATTGCTGTCTATTCAGGTTTTCCACAGATGCAGGGCACTTCAAGTTGATTGTGGAGCTTTAATCCGCTGCTTCTGAGGCTGCTGGTAGAGATCTCCCCCTCTCCTCTTTGCTCGTATAGCTCCTGGGGTTCAGCTTTGGACTTGGCCCCGCCTCTGCGCATAGGGCGTCTGAGGGCGTCTGCTCTTCACTCAGAGAGGACGCGGTTAAAGGAGCAGCTGATTCGGGGGCTCTGGCACAGGCCGGGGGGAGGGAGGGGC